>NC_085872.1:44160423-44365423 GCF_034702125.1 Engraulis encrasicolus | reverse complement strand
AAACGGGGCCAAAAGTGCCCGAACCCTATTTCTCCGCCAGTCCAGCCCTCGCTCTATGTCAAGGGCTTGATGAAACAAGCACATGAAGAAGCAGTTTTTAGGGTTGGAGAGAAATGCTGCATTTACTTCTGCTATCCTCTCCCTCTATTTCTCTCTCTCTCTCTCTCTCTCTCTCTCTCTCTCTCTCTCTCTCATTCTCTCTCTCTCACTCTCTCTCTCTCTCCCTCTCTCTCTCTCTCTCTCTCTCCACTTTTGATAGGAATGCCCCTCCACTGATAAGGCAGCTTAGCTAAAACCTGGAGAACCTCCAAGGCCAGGAAACATGGGCTGCCGTGGGAACGAGTGTAATATATCAGCTCGCGGTGCTGCTGAGAGAGGCCCTGGTGATGTTGACATTTTTCAGTGCACCTCGGGAAAAATGAAGCAGAAGGAGAACGTTGAGGAGGAGGAAGAGGAGAAGAGATGACGAGGAGGAGGAAGAGAAGGAGGAGGAAAGAGGAAGAGGAGGAAGAGAAGCAGGAGTACAAGGAAGAAGAGGATGAAGAGAGGCAGAAGAGGAGGAGGGGGAGGAGGAGGAGGAGGAGAAGGAAGAGGAGGGGGGAGGAGCAATAGGAGGAGGAAAGGAATAGAAAAAGATTTCCGGTATCTGTCCTGAAAGCTTGTTTTCTCAGCATACTGAGCAGCAGCAGTGAATGTCAGGTGGCAGGTGAGAGGGTTTGCAAATCAAGACCCACTCCATAGGGACAGGGACAGACTCTGTGTACGCACGCCTTCGTGTGTGTGTGTGTGTGTGTGTGTGTGTGTGTGTGTGTGTGTGTGTGTGTGTGTGTGTGTGTGTGTGTGTGTGTGTGTGTGTGTGTGTGTGTGTGTGTGTGTGTATGTGTGTTTTCCTCTGCTAAAACTTGCATCACGTCTTGGACAGTTCCTGATCTTGGTCTTGAACACTTTCTCCATGAGATGCACAACCAATGCATGACACGTAAGTTTATATCCCTATGAAAAAAAGTCAATTTCCGACACATTTTCCAGTACTTTTATGCCTTATTTGTCATCACTGCGCTGTACTGTATAGCTTACAGCAACCATTAAGTCAACTGTTTGCATGTCCACTGTTCTAGGATAATTATGTAGGCTACTTTGGTGTCATTTGTTAAAAAAAAAAAAAAAAGAAAAAAAGAAAAACAGAAGGACGGATATTTTTAAAGGGACACTGTGCAGGAAATGGTCAAAAAAGGTACTGCAACTATGCTGATCATCGAAACTAGGCTCCCTATTGCCAAATTTGATCTTTACATGAAAGTTTACTAAATAATAAACAAATATTAACTAGTACGGTCCAAATACAGTCATTTTTGCAGCTAATAATGGCTATTTTAGGAAATTCAAAATGGCGGACCATGGAGAAGATCCCCCTTTTCGTGTATGAAAAGTGCAATTTTTCCAGTCATAATGAATACTTAGAATTTGATGGTGGTGGTAATTATTCATGAAAAAGGTAACATTAGTAAGTGCGCAGCATGGATTCTGAAAATTAACAACTAAAAATCTCACACAGTGTCCCTTTAAGATTTGGTATGAGTATGCATGTGACTGAGTGTGTTTGCAGTGTCACCAAAAAACTGATAGGACTCTTCATGGGCGCTCCACTCCCTTTCGTGTGTGTGTGTGTGTGTGTGTGTGTGTGTGTGTGTGTGTGTGTGTGTGTGTGTGTGTGTGTGTGTGATAGGACTCTTCATGGGCGCTCCACTCCCTTTCATGTGTCCTCATGAGAGCAGAGGGGCGGCGGGGTGGAGGGGCGGCAATCATCGGCCAAGTGGATAAATTAATGACTGCTGTTGACCCCTACTGACCCCAACCACCCCCGCCCCCTCACCGCTTATGATTTAACAGGATCGCACTCATGCGGATCCTCGAGAGGGAGAGACAGAGAGAGAGAGAGAGAGAGAGGGCAGGGGCGCAGAGAGAGAGAGAGAGAGGGCGGGGGCGCAGAGAGAGAGAGAGAGAGAGAGAGATTGAGAGACAGAGGGGGTAGTGAGAGAGAGAGAGAGAGACACAGTGTCTGCATCTTGGGTTCAGATGAGAGAGGGGGGGAGGCAGAGAGAGATGGAGACAGACAGAGAGAAAAAGAGAGAGAGAGACAAACAGAGTGTCTGCATCGGGTTAAGACGTGAGAGAGAGAGAGAGAGAGAGAGAGAGAGTGTAAGGCTACTCACACCATCACACATTGTCCTGTGCTGGTGATGGACTGGCCTGGTAATGTTTTGCCTTCTCCACGGCAAGAGAACAGGCTTGCTTTACGACCACGCCGGGAAAGGCGCACTGGGTGTTAGTAGGGGTAAGTTTGTCACTATGGATTTTCTGTTCATATTTTTTTCACACTTCACTGGTGTGAATACAAGAATGCAATTCAGTGTCGTGCTGGCTTTCTTGGTGCAGATCAATGAGCAAGGGCGGATCCTGTGTGTGCTGGCACCATGGATGTACCGGTAAGCATAAAACGTCCCATAATCCCTTGCATACATTACTCAGACAGGCTATTCCCATGTGGAACTCAGTAGGCCTAACTAGAGATGCACCGGATCCTGATTTTTAGGATCCTGCCGGATACCGGATCCACTGCATAAGATCCTGCTGGATCCGGAACCTGATACCGGATCCTACGAAAGGGTTGAAACACATAGTCAACTCTCACACATGGGCCCTCTTTATTACATTGGCTCAAACTATTTTTTAGACTCAACGGCAACGGCAGCTTCCAAAAGCCTTTCACTCCATGCAGCGATTGGGGTTGTGAAAGACTGAAAAGCCTAGGCTATGTAAAAACTAGAGATGATTCTTAGGTAACTGCCGGATACGGGATCCACTGCTTAAGATCCTGCCGGACCCGGATACTGTGAAAAACCCTATTATCCTGCTGGATCTGTTATGGCATTATCGATTACGGGCGTCACCTGCCAAGGGCCTGATGACTCTGGTCACATGGTACTCTTGCACCTGTATATAAATCTGGACTATTAACACTTCAGTTGCTTGCCTGCCTACTGGCTGGCCTGCATGGCACAGCATAGCACTTGCTTGCCTACAAGCTTGCTTACATGCTTGCATACTTTCCTCTTTGTGAAAGCTTGCTGTATGTGGCATCATTTGTGGCATTGTTGCATATAATGTGCCTGCTGCAAATTAGGCATTGCTTTGAGAGCTAGCTAGTGCTGCTTGTTTGCTGTGCTACTTGGTGCAAATGATTTTTTTAAAGACTGAGCAATGCTATATTCATCATTGGCTCATCAAGAGATACAGTAAAAAGCCCACCTCGCACACTATCATTGTAACATAGCACTGCGTACTCTGAAATTTTGTTCATGCCCACACTTTCAAAGGACCACCGCAAACCATTTTCTCAATACAGCATAGCGGCATAGTATCATGCTCAAGGCACTCCAGTCATGGTGAACGATGGGAGGGTGGGGTGGTAACATGGCAAGGGTACCACAGTTATGGAGAATGATGGGTGGGGTGGGAAGTTGCCATGGCCATATTCATGAATACAACTATGACCCAGTATTTGCCTGTCATCACACAGTACAATTCAACTTTTTAACTGAAATGTACTGTTATTTTACTTATACTACTGCATAAATATTGTAGAGCACTTTTAGTTTAACAATACTAATACTGTGAACGTTCTGTAGAGTACTGTTATTTAACAGTTCAATTGCTGCTGAAAAAAAATTATATACTGTGATACATTAAACAGCAATGAGCTGTATTTGATTTTTGGTGTGAAATAACAGTAGAATTACAGGTAAATATAATTGCCAGTAACTGCCGTTATTTTGCAGGGAAATGTTCTTAGAGTGTAGAGCTCTGGACTGCAAAGCCGGCGACTCGGATTGGAGTCTGGCCCAGGTCCTTTGCCAATCCTTCCCCCATCTCTCTCTCCTCACTGGTTTCCTGTCTCTCTCTCTCACTATTCTATCAGAAAAGACCACCAAAAAAAAATCGTACATTTAAAAAAAAAAAAAAAAAAATCTGGTCAGGTAGGCCTCTCCGCTCTTGACTCCGTAGTCCAAAGACGACGCCTGCAAATGTGCTCCTATACCGTGCATGATGACTCTTCAGTGCATGGGTTTCTTTTCAATAGTGATTATTGCAATATTAATAAGACGTAATCCCTCTAACCCCGTTTTGAGCGACTCAGAATGATGTAATTTCAGAACAGTGCCGCTTGTCCCTTCAGGAGGAACAGGGATAGTCAGTGACGCAATGATGTTTCATGCACCTACAAATTCAAATGAACTAATGACAATAAACAAATAAACAAACTAACAAAATGTTTTATATTTTTGGAGAAGAAAGCCCATGATCCTCCATGCGCCCCACTTTCAGCTTGTCTTTTTTTTTGCCAAGATCTGGCCACAATCCTTAACCCATCTCTCTCTCCCCACTCGTTTCCTGTCAATCTCTCTCTCACTGTAAAGTAAAAAAAAGACCAAAAAGTCTTGGAAAAAAAAGAATAGTTGCTCTAGTCTGGTCACCTTCTCTTCCGTAGTCCAAAGACGACTAAAAATGTGCTCCTACCGTGACTCTTCAGTGCATGGATTACTATTCAATAGTGATTATTACAATAATATTAATAAGACGTAATCCCTCTAACCCCGTTTTGAGCGACTCAAAATGATGTAATTTCAGAACAGTGCTGCTCGTCCCTTCTGGAGGAACACGGATAGGCGGTGGATTTAAGCTTCCAAAAGGATTACGATTGAGAGAAAGAAGCCGTGGGATCAGTCTCCTTCAGCCTTGTACTGTAGGAACTTGTGGACTTGTGAACCAGTCGACCTTCAATAAGAGGCTTACCCGCTGTTCGTCTCTCAATAAATTTTTTCGTCAAAAGATTATTTCTCTTTAACAGCCCGGCGGTGTTACCAACCACTGCCCTAATGTCACATAGCAGTGAGCCGTGCTAAAGGAAACACAGACAGTCATAACGTACACACACAAACACACACACAAACACACACACACAGACACACACACGTACACACGTGCACACACACATACACTCACCTAGCTCTGCAGAGTCAGACACATACTTACAGTGAGGAGAATAAGTATTTGATCCCTTGCTGATTTTGTTGGTTTGCCCACTAATAAAGACATGATCATTCTATAATATTAATGATAAAATGTATTCTAATATAGAGAGACAGAATATCAAAAAGAAAATCCAGAAAATGACTTTGAAGAATATATTTTAATTGATTTGTATTCCATTGAGGAAAATAAGTATTTGACCCACCTAGTCAAAGAAGACAAAATTACTTGGTGACAAAGCCCTTGTTTTCTCATACAGAGGTCAGATGTTTCTTTCAGTTAATGACAATGTTTGTGGATATATTAGAAAGGATTTTTGTCCGCTTTTCTTTGCAGATCATCTCTAAATCACTTAAGTTGTATGACTGTAGCTTGCCAAATGGGAGCTTCTGTTCCCTTCACAGGATTAGTATAGGGTTAATGTTTGGAAACTGTCTAGGCCACTTCATGACCTTAATATGCTTCTGCTTGAGCTACTCCTTCGTTGCTTGGGATTATTATCATATTGGGAGGCCAATCCATGACCCACCTTCAGTCTAGTGGTGGTGGGAAAGAGGTTGGTATGCAGCATTGTACGTTTACATGTCTCCTTCCATCCATTTCTTGACGATGGGAAGCAGTGACGTGCAGTGAAGGGTATGGTAGGGTAGGCAGTAAATATAGAATATATATATATATATATATATATATATATATATATATATATATATTTTAACGGTGGGTTCGGTCCTCCCCCAGAAAAAAATGTATTTCTTAGATGCAATTTCCTGCATTTTAACCAAATCTGGAGAGTCACTATCAGCTAAAAACTTTTACAAAAGACTAAAAACTTTGAACAAATAGTCCCCTTTCATGCAGATCTGAAATGTAACGTGTGTGTGTGTGTGTGTGTGTGTGTGTGTGTGTGTGTGTGTGTGTGTGTGTGTGTGTGTGTGTGTGTGTGTGTGTGTGTGTGTGTGTGTGTGTGTGTGTGTGTGTGTGTGTGTGAGAGAGAGAGAGAGGGGCCTTATGCCACAAGGTATGGCTTGGATAGGCAAATAGGCCTATTCACATAAACATGCTGATATGGTCTTTAATGTGCAACAAATTAGTATGTTTCTCTAAATACTGTAAATATAAAGTAGGCTATAAGATGCCATCAGTGCTTAACCACCACAGCTCTAATAACTAAATAAGTAAATAGGCTACACTATTTAGACGTTTGGACATTGTCAGTAGACCTAAATCTGAAACAATAAGTGAAAACATAATTTCAATTTCTTGAAAAGGCCAGCTACACTTATTTGTTTTGCCAAATTGCCAAATTAGCTCCAGGACCCATACTTTGTACACCTTTAAGGACCTGTAGGCCTACATTTTACAATAATAATTTAGAAAGCTACAACATCACAACATTTTGGGGGGAAAGCTTTAACTTTTGGCTTTAGCAGTTGATTTTGTTGCTCTTCTGTTTATTCTGTTGCAAATGCCAGGGTGTTTCACATGGATGGAGGGTGGCACAGTGTAGCCTACTTTTGAAGATAAAATGTCTAGTTCACCAACTGTGAATCACACCATAGTATGTGAGGGGGAAACGATTTACATTAGCAATAAACCAACCTAGGTAACAGCTCCTGCTTCACTGCCGCGTTTTGTGCTGCTAATCAAATACTCACAGACAAGAAGGAAAGTAGGCAAGGGGCCGGGTTGCTTGCAAACATGACCCGTGCATTCAGACAGTATCGAGTAAACCAACGAAACCCCTTCTGAGACTCATTCTTGTGCGTGATAGTATTCTCAAACACTTCAGCTACGGTTGTGCAAGGTGTTTCAAATTAAGTCAATTTGTGAGTGCGGAAGCACTCCGAGAAACCATCCCCAGTCAATCGTCCTGTTCCACTTTGATCTCGCACACCGCGCACTTCAAAAGAACGCAGCTGCACTTGCTAACAGGCTCCACACAACTCACGCATCGCGTAGTCATCATCATAATAAATTAGGGAAATGAAGTCATGTCGTACGCTCAAAAAACAATCTCGCGTCCATAATAACACACACACGGTCTATTCATGTCCACCACAGCACAACCAATCTTCAATGTCAACACCCTGACAAACAAGTGACAACAAAAGGCACCACGAAAAAACTTGAGCATGTTCATGTTAAAAGGCTACCCACAGCATAATAATTAGATGAATCTTACCTTAAAGCAGAATCACAAGTAGGCTGTGTTTTTCATGCAAGCTAGTTCCATTAAAAGCCCGGGGTGGTTGACATGATGAAGACATTTTGTCCCAGTGTATTCAAACTACTTGAAGCTGCTACCCATCTGATGTTGAATATCCACAATGCAGCGATTGCAAACGGCTCAGCTGTCTGTCACTTGAACCATCTTTCTTGCTACTTCTCGGCATTTTTTAAAATAATAAAGACAAAAAGCCAAAGACTGCCATGTTTTCTTTCCGATACGGCTAGAGATTTGAACAAGCCTTGCCTTGCTAGTTGTTGCTATCATAGCTGCCTGTAGGCAGAAATTGGCTACCTGAATTGTAACAATTTTTCATGTTGGGCGCTGTGATTGGCTCACATACTCCCGCCAGAGTCTAAAGGCTCTGCTTTTAGTCCCATTGACAAGCTATGTGACAACTTAATACGCATGCGCAAACTTCTACATTGACAGCAATGAAGGCAGGCTAGGCAGAGGAAAAGCGAGCCTTACCGGGCTGCCTGGCTGGCATTCGAATGCTCTGATTTCACGCTACCTACCAGCAGCCTGTCTCTGCTACCAGCCGGGACTGCGCGTTGCCACGGCAACCTGCCCAAGCCTGAGCGCTTTGCTTCGTGCGATTACTTAGGTTTTTGATCGTTGTCCTGCGTATACTGTACTTTAAACAGCTCATAATTTATGCTGAATCAATGTTATTGTTGTGTATGTGAACTCTGAAGAATATTTTTTAAAACACGTGTTAGTTTTTATTTTTAAGACATTTATCCCAGGGTAGGCACTGCCTACCCTGCCTACCCTGACCGCACGTCTCTGCTTGTCCTGTGTCTTGGCCAGACAAACAACCTCAAAACATAATGTTACCACTTTCATGTTGGAGAAGGTGTTGTTCTTGGGATCATAGGCAGCATTTCTCTTGCTCCAAACACATCGAGTTGTGTTAATGCCAAACAGTTTGATTTTGGTGTCATCTGATTCCAGCACCTCCCAATCATATCCTAATCCAGTTTGATGTTCATTGGCAAACCTCAGGTGAGCCTGAACAGGTTCCTTCTGAAGCCGGGGTACCATACATGCACTGCAAGATTTTAATCCGCTGTGGTATCAAGTGTTTCCAATAGTTTTCTTAGTGATTGAGGTCCCAGCTGCCTTGAGATCATTTCCTAGCTCCTCCCATACAGTTTTAAGGTGCTTTATCTCCTTTTTTCTGGTTATTAAATTCCCACAAGGTCAAATCTTGTATGGAACCAGAGACAGGCCTAAGATTGATGATTGATGATCATTTTGTATGTCCTAAAATTGGGAGGAAATGCACCAACAGTTTGCTCTTTAATATCCAGGAGCCCATTTCAGCCTTGTTGAGTTCTAAAATCTTGTCCCTGACATCCTTTGACAGCTTTTTGGTCTGTCCCATGTTGGCAAATTTTAGTTTGATTGATTGACTGATTCTATGGACTGATTCTGCAGATTCAATGTGTCTTTTGTGCAGGTTACTATTAACAGGTGTGTTCAATTCAGATAACAAGTTGATTGGAAGTGCCATTTGATCTGTGGGATCAGAACTCTTAATGGTTGGCAGGGGATCA
Organism: Engraulis encrasicolus; assembly: GCF_034702125.1. Lineage (NCBI taxonomy): Eukaryota > Metazoa > Chordata > Actinopteri > Clupeiformes > Engraulidae > Engraulis > Engraulis encrasicolus. Next base: position 44,356,543 of record NC_085872.1, on the reverse strand, counting down.
AATACTTATTTCCCTCAATTAAATATAAATCAATTATTATATATTCTTTAGAGTTAATTTCTGGATTTTTCTTTTTGATATTCTCTCCATATTAGAATACATATTATCATTAACATTAAAGACTGGTCATGTCTTTATTAGTGTGCAAACCAACAAAATCAGCAGGGGATCAAATACTTATTCTCCTCACTGTAGCTTTGCTCACACAAGCATGCACACACAGCTATTCTATAGCTACAGAGATAGCTATTGTACATGCCCTAACTCAAACACACAAACACACACGCACACGCACGCATACACATACAAATTCACAAATGCTCACGCGCACTCACGCACACACATTCAAAAACACAAACGCTCATGTGCATGCACGCACGCACGCACGCACGCACTCACACAGAGACACGTCGAAGTCATCAGGCCTCAGCTGAGGTCACAGCACCACTCCACGCGATGACAGCGATGACAGTGTGTGTGTGTGTGTGTGTGTGTGTGTGTGTGTGTGTGTGTGTGTGTGTGTGTGTGTGTGTGTGTTTTGCTTGTGTGTCTGCCTGTGTGTACTGCTTAGACAGACTGTATTGGTCTGATTGTGTGTGTTGTTAAAAAAGAAAAGAAAAGAAAAACATGAAACCTTGAAGTTTGAAAAAAGTCCCCTAATACTAATAGGTGCATGAGTCAGTGGGTGAAAGTCACCTTTAATGGCTGTCAGGGGTATTTCCAAATGCACGGCTATTTCAAATGCCTTGGTTTCGCATACTCTCATCCGTCTCTCTCGCTCTCGCTCTCGATCTCTCTCTGTCACTCATTCACACACACACACACACACGTACACGCACACGCACACACACACACACACACACACACACACACACACGCACACACACACACACACACACGCACACACACACACACACACCTAGCCTCTTTTAGCTGGGTCTCTTAGCGTCCAAAAAGGGCCTAATCGTTACGCGCTGGATAGAAGCACCAAAATCGGTGTAGACCTTCCTTAGGGTGTCCTCCATCATTTCAGAAGGGGTGCCCCAAATTTCAATGTCATTAAGGTCATTTTTATGGGGTAAATCCAAGATGGCTGCCCAAAACCAGCCAATAGTAGTAAAATGCTGTACTGCCTGGACATAATGGTGTTATGGGCCAATCCACCTATTTGTGTGTGATGTACACAAACTGAACTTTGAAAATATGTGCAAAACTTACCATAAAAACAATGTTATATATGTCTTATTTAGATTCAAAAACAGGAAAATCATAAAAACCATGGTCAGAATGAGATCACTCTACAATTGAGAGCTCATTTCTGGGCATTTAGCTATTGAACCAACATTCATTAAGAGTTTTAAAAATTTGCAGTGGGTCATATCTATAACATCCAAAAAGAAAATTGTGGTTAGAACATTTAGGGGAGAAGAGATAAACCCTTGAACTGGGCCACACATAACTGTCCCAATGTTAGCATGCTAGCATTAGCAGGTTCAGACACTCAGGGTGCATCCCAATATGTGTCCTTGCCTCCTCCACTTGTGCTTGTCTCCTCGTCCCGCCTCCTGGCCCCTCCTCCGTGGAGAAAACGATAAAGTTTCCCAGCTGTCAGCCTCGCCACAACAACTTTTGAGGGACTGTTTTTCATTCACCATCCCAATTGCAAATTAGAAAAAGACTTTACAATTGAGCTTTTGCAAGATATTGAAATATAATGCTGTTGTCAGTGATGTCATCATGACGAGAAGCAAGTGGAGGAGGCAAGTGGAGGAGGCAAGGTCGCATATTAAGATGCACTCTATGTCTGCTCTTCAGATAAAGATGGCAAACAATAATTTTAATCCCACTTACACATGCGCGCACACACACAAACTACTACTACTTCCTTAGGACCCCCTCAATGAGTCCAACTGAAATATATTCATATCAATCAAGTCAATAATACATGTACATATCAAGTGTCAGTGACAGCTGTCAAATGACAAATGTATGCTGATTAATGTTCAGATATGTATATCGCAGTCCTAAGTGTACAATGGAGTGATAAGGGCATTTATGCTTAGGAAATTATGAATAATCAATATGCAATACACCATCCATACAGTATATTGACAGATACTTTGTTTTAAAAGAGCAAAATGGTAACATGTCTGTTTTTCCATCTACTTTTGGCTTTAATCTAGATGACATGTTGGCTACCTAACCACTTAATTTATTGTTTGCTCGTTATTTTTTATTTGTGGGTGTGGTCCTTTGTTTAAAACATGTCTGCCTGCCTTCCCTCTCTCACATAGGCTACTAAAATAGTCTTTCAAAAACTTAAAACAACAGCATGTGGAAATCCTATTGGCTTTGGAGGGCTAACGTCTATAAGACTATACTGTACTCTACTGTATTGCACTGTACTGTACTCTACTGTACTGTACTGTACTGTACTGTAATGTGATATACCGTACTGTACTCTACTGCACCGTGCAGTATGCTACTGTACTGTACTGTACTGTACTGTACTGTACTGTACTGTACTGTACTGTACTGTACTGTACTGTACTAGACTGCACCATACTGTATGCTACTGTACTGTACTTAACTAGACTCCACCGTACTTTATGCTACTGTACTGTACTGTACTTTACTTTACTGTACTGCACCGTACTGTATGCTACTGTACTGTACTGTACTATACTCTACTGTACTTTATTATACTGCACCATTCTGTATGCTACTGTACTGTACTGCACTCCACTGCACTGCACTGTACTGTACAGTACAACTATAGAACTGAAACATGTAGAGCGGTGGTGCTCAAACTGTGGTACGCGTACCACTGGTGGTACTTGAGACATCTCTGGTGGTACTTGAAATGCCATTATGAACCTCTCCTGTACTGACTGGCAAAAGTGAATATGGAAGGCCTTTACTGCGATATTCTAATGTTGGTTGTTAAGGTGGTACTCGGAGAGCTCAATATTTTCTCAGGGGGTACTTCACACAAAAGGTTTGAGAACCACTGATGTAGAGCATTCTGAGGACATGTACAATATTATGCAAAAAGGTGTAGTGGGAATGAGTTATGTTACTGTTACCACTCAAAATCTTGAAGGTTAAAAAAAGTCTTGTGGCATTTTGTTTAGGGGGGCGGGGTATGATCGACTATTCTTCCGCCCAGACTATTTATGTGCCTTGCATATCAAGAAAATGAGTCCAGGTAATGATTTACTTTCATAGTATATACCATATGAGAAGTGTTGTTCTATATAGATATTTCTCCTATGGGTAAGGGTGGCAAAAGACCTACAGTACATGTTGTCCATCAGCTGTCAGTTTTGATAGCAGTTTAAGTACTCAATGATTACTGAGCTAACTAATGCAACTTTTGACACAAGTACTAGGTGAGGACTTGTCTGCAAATATTTTTTTTTTTAATCTCTGTCTTCTTATTCAACATACACTAAGAAATCATTCACCATTTTTGAACTGAAGCCATACTGTGGCCTACATGTAGGCCTATATTGAGTAATCTGTAATGCCATTCTAAAGATGACTGAAATGCTCTCACAATATGCACTTGTAAAAATATAGAATTAGGTGATCTTATGGGGTTCTTCATACATATGGAAAGGTCCTGTCCTTTACCCTCTCTCATACAAATAAAATACGTATATCTGTTATGGAAATTAGAGGATGGAGAACCTGCTACCTAGGGCATCTTGCACTGACACTATCCCATTCAAATCGAGCATTAGCAGCAGTCTATTCTCACCATAGTTTTAGTGTTGGCAATGCTCATTTTAATTCAGACCAAGAATCTTCTCAAATCGTTCACAATGTTACATGCTGTCAAGCACGTAAGCACAGACTCACCCATACTTTCACACTATGTAGCCTACATTTTGTAGTTTTATCAATCTGGTCTAGCAGGCTACCCTTGCTTCATCTCTTCTGAGGACTATATTAACATTGTCAGCTAAGTATAATGTCATGTAATAACAATGTAATGCGTTACCAACATGACATATTGTATATGACATGGTAGACATTTTTTTTTCAAGGGGCACCCCTTCTAGGATGTCTTCAAATCAGTCAAGGAACACGTGTACCGAATTGTATGCTTCTATCCAGCGCGTAACGATTTCTCGGCTTAGAGACCCTACTATTTCTCACGCTCTGGAGATACAGCAGGAGTCATTGGTATGCAACTAAATGGCACAGCTCATCTAGGCCGCTAATGACATTGAATAATGGATTCCACACCTCCATTAGGCATTAGGCTACAGTTAGTGTATGCTAGTTCTCAACGGGGGCGCTACACCTCCCTAGGGGGTCGTTGAGAAGGATAAAACTGAGTGGGGGCGGGGCTTAGTCACCATTGGGGGGCATTAGTCTATTTTATTTTTCAATGCTAAAGGGGCATTGGCAGGCTTATGATGAGGTCAGGGGGTGTTGGGAGGCTTATGATGATGTCAGGGGGGCGTTTGTTCAAAAAAGGTTGAGAACTACTGGGCTAGGTATTTAAGCTTGATTTAAACTTCGACTTTTTTCGCACACCTCAGCTGGCAGGTGCATCGGAGATGGCACCATGGGTCACTAGTCTAGTCCCGAAACGTCGTTTATCAAAGAAAGAACAGCGAAAAGGTCAGTGTGCGGGAGTTTCTTTAAATTTAAGCTTGATAACAGAATCCTCGTTCCAAAACCATCACAGGTCTGCTGTGACTCCAAGATGTATTGCAGTTCTCTCTCTCTGTCTCTCTTTCTCTCTCTCTCTCTCTCTCTCTCTCTCTCTCTTTTTCTCTCTCTGCATGTGATCCCATATAACATTTTTTCTGCAGAGGGGTTAGGAAGGGGTGGGAGCACGGACACTCTAGAATCAGAACCAAACCACGGAACACTGCTTTCAGAACAAAAGCTATTACAGCTGGGAGGGATGATCTGGTCCAGTGTATTTCTCACATGGTGTGCAGCCAGGAACAGGGATGAATCCAAACAACAGAACTGAAAAAGGCGGAATTTAGCAAGAAACAGAGAGGAAGAAAATCTCTTTGTTTACTTCACCTTGACAGTTCATGTTTTTTTTGTTCCTGGCATGCATACATTGCCTGCTACCTGGGGGGTATTCTGAAAAGCTGGTTAAGTAGTGAACCAGGTTAAGTTAACTTTGTGGTAGAGGTAAATCATCTAATAGAAGAGCCTGAAGTCCTCATTTTCTCAACTAAATGATGCCTCCAGGTATATCTAAGGTTTACCACTTCCTAGCCCCTTTACTGGGAGGAATTTAAAAAAACTGCCTCATTGACATTTAATTGAATAAGTTACCCCTGTCCTACGGGTTAACTATGGCTGTTTTTCACTTAACCATGTTCTTAGTATACCCCCTGATGTGTGTGTGTGTGTGTGTGTGTGTGTGTGTGTGTGTGTGTGTGTGTGTGTGTGTGTGTGTGTGTGTGTGTGTGTTATTGGGAGCTGTATCCACCTCTGCCTTGCCAACATGCCTGGCGACAGGTACACAGTATTGTATTGTACAGTATAGTATGTACATTTTTTTAAAAATCAGATAAAAAAAAAATACCAAAGAGAGACATAAAGCTAGGCTGCACCCTCCTTCGTTGTTGCTGCTTGTCAGACCAGGAGCAATACAAATATCGTGTCTGAGCTCCGGAGAAAATGGAAACTCCACCCACTTTGTCGGGAAGCAATCAACTTTGAGCAGCTCCAATGACCCTGGGAAGAGGCGTGTTCAAGGCAGTGTCATGGTTTAAGCAGACGTTCTATTGAAACTAAGAAAATGTTTGGTTTAAACTTTGGCACAGCCCTTTCTGGCTTCGAACACTAACAAACCAAGGGAGGCGGTGGGTCAACCATGCCGTTTGGGAAATGTTAATTGTTATGCTCTAGGTCAGACCAAGTCTCGAAGAGATTTGAAAGTCAATGATAATGAAGCTATAAATGCAGGCAGGCAAGGCCCTGCCGTGGCCAAACGGTAGGGCACTCGTCTACCATGCGGCTCACCCGGGTTGGATTCCCAGCCCAGGTCCTTTGGCGGCCCTTAACTGTCTCTCTCTCCCCACTCGCTTCCTGTCACCACCTTCACTTACCTATCATAAATATAGTAAAAAAGACCAAATAAATAAAAATAAAAATAAAAAAAAAGCAGGCAGGCAAGCAATCCCTCCCTCCCTCCGTCCCAGACTCCCCCTGACACGCAATCCTCTCTGCCTGATGTTTACTCACTCTCATCTGAAGGTTCATTGCGGGGTCAGCACAAGTCAATCCACCCAAATTAAACTTTTAAAGAAACCCCATGCAAGTTTAATGCTTCCTGCGCCCTGTTTGACATAGCGCAACATTGTGTTCTCCCCCCTCTCCTCCACTCTCTTGTCCCCTCTCCTCTCCTCCCAAATTTAAACTAAACTGATTTCTATGTGTATGGCCAAAATGAGCAGAAAAACCCACCCTTCTTTGCATCCCCCCCCCCAAACACACACACACACACACAGCCGGTCACCCTAAGCCGCCCTATTGAGGCGGAAACCACCCAGTCTGGCAACACTGAAAGAGAGTGCATGTAGACCGTCCAGTGTGAAAAGTACAACTGTGGCCCTGCCGTGGCCGACCGGTGGGGCACTCGCCTGCCATGCTGCTGACCCGTGTTCGATTCCCGGCACGGGTCCTTTGATGACCCCTCCCCGTCTCTCTCCCAATTCGCCTCCTGTCCACCTCTCACACGGTCCTATCAAAAATAAAGCAGAAATATAGCTGCAAGCAGCAATGCGGGGCCAAGCAGTAAACTTGCCCAAGTCGCCACTGCAACAAAATTAACTGCAGCGCCCCCTTTAGGCCAAATCTCACCAATGTTGGTGTGCAATCTTTGGAGGGGAAGGTGATCATGTGAACCAAGTTTAGTTTGAACAGAGACTGCATGGGCTGGGGCAGTGGGGCTTTGGTTGACACTTTAAAGCAATAGCAGAACTACGCACACACATAAGCTCTCGTCTCTTGTGTGTCCAGGCCCCCTGCCGAGAATGGTGTCAGTGAACGTGCGCAGCCGGTGCCAGAGGGGACAGAGAGATGAGAAAAAATCCCTCCATTCTTTCCACAAATTTGAATGGTTGCTGTGAGCTGATAGTTTTTTCAATCGTTACGAAAATCCATACCTGGGTGCAACATAGTGTGAAGATGACCTGTGTACCAATATTTTGAAAATTGGAAGTACGGTTCAAAAGCTACAGGCAAAAATGTAGCTAAAACTTTGACCTGTTGGTGGCGCTACAGAGTTTGAGCTGGGGATCTGATTTTTTTTGTGGTAGGTCATGGGATGGACTACTATGTTTGTGAAAAATCCTAGCCTAATTTGACAAACGGTTGCTGAGATATGACCTCACTTCCTGTTTCACCACTTTTACGACAATTTTGATTGGCTGTCACAGCTAAACGATATAAGATATCCAATATTCCTTGAGACCCCATGTGTAGCTCAGTCCAGAGATACTATATACCGAGTTTCGGGCGAATTGGTCAAAAATTGCGGGAAAATTAACATTTTTATTGAATTTTACAAAATTCAAAATGGCGGGAAAACTATCCTGGCGGAAAATGACGTCATAGGGTGCGTTGGATTTGTCTTGACTCAAGGATTCCAGGGATACCAAGTTTATGAAAATTGGCCCAGCGGTTCAAAAGTTACAAGCAGAAATGTACCTGCAACTTTGACCTGCTGGTGGCGCTAGAGTGTTGGGACTGGGGACCTATAACTTGCTGTGGTTAATGCTGAGACTGCCCCGAATGTGTGTGCCAATTTACAGCATTTTCCTGCCTACGGTTCTATGGGCTGCCATAGACTTGCAGAGGGAGAGGAATGGTGACTAGAGAATAATAATAATGAAGAAAACCTACTAACTCTATAGGGGCCTTCGCCAGCTTCGCTGCTTGGCCCCTAAAAAGACCCCAAAAAAAGTACAACTGAACTGCCGCCATCCCCATCCCTTGTTTGTGAATGTACCGTAAAAGTCATGACCTCATGGTGAACCCATGTGGCCCGGGCCTAACCCCGCACCCGTTCATCTTCCCCCTCCTGCTCCGGGGACCACTTACGGCAACTGTATTACTACGCTGGCTGCATACTCACACTTAACAGTGTTGGATGAATAGTAAAGTGCTCATCACCACGGATACTGGTTTGGTTTCATGCATTTTTCATTCGCTGTCACACACGCACACAGAGATAGAAACAGAAACAGACACGTTTGCTGGGAAACAGGTCAGGGACAATTTCAGATGTAAAAAAATTGACTGGTAAAAAATTGCCAGCTTTTGATGGCAGAGCTATTAAAAAAAAAAAAAAGAAAGAAAGAAAACCCACAACGGTGAGTTAACTTTTTCTGCACAAATGTGTTGCCAAGTGCCTGACAATGACTGGAACCACACCAACAGACAATTTTCTCTTTTCAGTGTAACAGACAATAACGTTTTATATTATCTTATGCCAGTTTAAGCTACATTCACACATCTTTAGCAGTTACCTTACCAGCTTCTAGCTCACTCACTTGTTTGCTACTCGTTCATGGAACATTCGCTATAAATACCTGCAGGTTTAACTTCCACTGCAAAAGCGAGAAGTAAACGGTCAATAATCTGCATTCCAATTGACTACTCGCTTACTTTGGAACATCCAACTTGAGCGGAATTTTGACAGTAGCGGCCAGCGGTGTCCTGTTGAAATGAAAGGCAAAGTGGCAAAGTGTGTGTGTGTGTGTGTGTGTGTGTGTGTGTGTGTGTGTGTGTGTGTGTGTGTGTGTGTGTGTGTGTGTGTGTGTGTGTGTGTGTGTGTGTGTGTGTGTGTGTGTGCGTGCGTGCGCCTGCGTGTGTGATGTAGAGGCTGGGTTGCTAAGCCTGTTTTGAAAAATAGTAGCAGTAGGGCTAGGTACCGTATACACAGACAGGCATACTAATCTTACCTGCAAGAAAGCAAAGCATGCCCCTGTTTGCACTTGTTTGCTGCAGGGCTGGACTGGCCATCTGGTATAGAGGGCATTTCCCGGTGGACCTCGTACCCTCGTTGGCCCCTATTTTTCAGAAATGTAAATATACCGTAGCTATATATACAGTATATAAATATTTTTTTACATTTCTGAAAATAGGGGCCCAAAAGTGTGCGGGGCCCACCGGTGAGTCCGTTCTGTGCTGCTAATTATGACGGGCCCCGTTAAGCCAAAAGTGCCTGGGTGCCCTAATTCTCCCCCAGCTCTCCCCCAGTCCAGCCCTCCCCTGTTCATGTCTATTTTTAAAGCTGCTGAAGGTGATTAGTATGCAGGAGCCACATCAGTCTGGAGAGGGTAAAACAGCTAATGTGACTCACAGAGAGCATGGCCGGGCAGGGTTGTCAGATGAGACTGGTGATTTGCAGCCCACAGAATGCCCATAAGCAGAGCCGTCTAATAACAGAGTTGCGCAAACCGGGGACCAGGAAGTCGGTTGGTGATGTGATTCGCGTAGATTAAAATGTTTCTTAACAGTAAACTTCTGTTAGTTGGAAACTAACACAGAACCATCACATACCAAACGAAGATTAAGTACAAACAAATTACATTACCTTTACCCAGGGCCGCGTTAACCCTCGCCGAGGCCCGGTGCAGACGCAATCCGGGGCCCCTACACCACATTATAATGAGCCATATTCAAAACACATGAAACAACGCAGACTACACGGTTTACTCCAACACAAAAAAGGGTGCGCTGAACCCCCTGCTGAGTTCACCAGTCACAACGCAAACCATTGGAAGCATAGCCAGCTGACAGGGAGGAGATTCTGTGCACTGCCGTTTGGCAGAGTGAACGTCGGCTCAGCTAGAACTTCCAAAAGTCTCTTATTTTTGCTACGTTGCTGCCGACCAATTTGTCGAATCGAAACCGTCGTGGTAAACACGTGTTAAATAATTTAAACTCCAATGGCCTTGGAAAGACTGACTGACTGTCAAAGTAGCCTAACCCACTCAGCTGTCGCTTGTCGCAAGGAGGGAATCCCCTTAGCAGCGAACCACAGCAAAGCGAAGCTGTCACGAAATCCCCTCAAAATGTACCATATACCAATTAAGAGGTCAGCGATTTTCATCTAGATGGTGCATAACACTGCAATAGTATGCAATCATTACAGTAGACTACGATGCAAATTCGTAATGTTTAGATGTGGATGTGGATGTATCACACAAGTTTTTTTCTCCCAGATAAGAGCCACTTGCTAACTGAACAATCTGCGAGTGGTACCCAGGCATGTTTTAACTGAACACAAACCCGAACGCAAGATATAGGCTACGCTGACAGAGCATTAGGAAAATGCGACTATATCATTTTAGTGTTAGCTAAATCCTTGGCTTGCCCTGTAATTGTTGTCAGACTGTCAGAACTTTGAGTGCTGGTTGGTGCACTTGCTACGCAGCGGCAGCATTAGGCTATTGTGAACACTTTTTTAATAACACCTCAGAAGTGATCCTCGCCGCGCCATGCAAGACTTTTGTTTCGCGAATGGAGTTGGGTGCGTGATTTATTTCCCCATGTTTTAACTAGGCCTATAAGATAAAGTTAGGTTGGTGTGCTGTGCTCTTGTTTGCTTAGCTTACATGATTGCACAAGTCCATGATCGCTATGCAACCATTACAAAAAGCGATTATAACACTGACATTACAAAAATGACTAACGTTGCCAACCTTCTCTTCAATGCGTTAATCCATGCCGGGCTGAAGTTTATCCGTCCAATCTGAAGCAAGTGCTGACGAGTTTCTCACATCTTTTTTAGACTAGCCCATCATCAAACTCAAAAAAGATTGACCACCGTTTTCACTGGTGGCACACAACCAGAAGCATCTGACTGAAATGATTATTCCGAAGACCTCCGATTCCTGCGTGCATGCAGAGGCGATTCTAGGCTCAGTAGGGGGGCCACGCGAAAATTAAAAAGAAATAACACTTGTAACAAATTGCCACTACTGTTCCCCAGCTACAGTCTTGGGGGGCCCAAGCTGCCTGTCTAGCCTGGTGACAATGCATGCGCCTCCGCTTGCCTACGGATGGCGAAATGCATCAAAAATACATTTGATTGTCTCGAAATATCGTTTCATATTTTCCAATCTCACGACGTCCGGGGCCCCCTCTAGTGGCGGGGCCCGGTGCTGCAGCACCGGTTGCACCTAGTGTTGCTGTCGTCAACGACAACGAGGACGACATATCTCAGTCAACGAACATTTTGCAAGCCAATTGTCATGACGAAAACGTTAACTGCTTGACGTTTTTGAAACTAGATGTGACTTAAATGCATGGCCACATGAGGAAATCTTAGAGGAAACGCAACGCAAGTACTTGCTGCATGACGATGACTATGACTAAACATTATTGTGGAAATAAAAAACATGACGTGATCCAAAACAAAACAAAAAGAGAAACGAAACATTTTCATGCACTATTGCGCGCCCCACTTCCGAGACTACCGCTGCTTGGATAGACGTTTTCTTTCCGACAAGGCTAAGTAATCTGTCCACAAATACAACGGAGCCCAGACACATTGACATGCCATTATGTTAAATGCTCATTAATGATACGAAAGTCTTGTTGGTGTGAGAAGTCAGATTTTGTCGAACAGCAGAAAATAATGCATTACCCACGCTGTGAACACGAGCGAGAATTATTTTTTTCCCGATGCTCCATCTGACCTGTCAATTAGTCCCATCCGTCAATCTTCCATTGCCAATGAATTATTTGACGTTGATGCTGCAACATTGGAAACCCAACCCCACAGAAATAGCGACTTCTAGGCTATAAGAATAATGAAATAGGCTAATTGACAACATTCCCATGCAGATGGCGCGAAGTGGCACAATCAACTTATCTTTGAAAACGTAGCCGATAGTGAAACATGAACCTTTTGCCGTAATGTGTTGTGCGTTATGCGGCTGTCCCATGGGACAAGGGGCAATAATAATTTGAATCTGAATTAACCTCCAAAGAAGTGCATATCGTCGGATTATTGAACGATTGGAAGACAGGAGCTTCTAAGAAATGTGCGCGTCTCTCTTCCTCTCCCTCTCCCCCTCTCTCTCTCTTTGTACTCCGAGACAGCAACAAGTCCACGTTAACATGAATCTGGTCCGTCATTCTGTCGAATTTCAGTTTAAGTGCATTTAAACAAAGGTTAATATTTATGTTAATTATTGCAGCCATGGGCATGTCACAGGCACCGGCAGCTCTGCGCTTATCGTTAATACATTGGAAGGGACACGTCTTTCAAACTCAAAGTGAACTAACCGTTTTATTGAACAAACATAAAATATGCATCAATATCATTTTGATAAAGAACAAGATTGCCTGCCTGCATTCTCCTTCGCCACAATATGCTGGATTCAAGTTGATGTATAGGCTAAGGCCAGACTTTTTTTTAATTAAGACATTTCATGGTCATAAACAAAATCCCATGGCTATAAAAAAAATCCAACGCCTTGCGGCATTGTTGCCGCGATGTAGGGCCTATTGACGAATTAAAATTAGGCCTACTATTACGCATAGCCTACTATCAGTTTTATTATGATGATGATGATGATGATGATGATGATGATGATGATGATGATGATGATTAGGCTAATAATAATGATGCCAATTCGAATGGTGCATAACTGTGTAGGAAGGTGTCCATATTCAGCAGAGCACACTAGCCTATATTGTTGACGCAATGCACCTGCTGACGAATTTCATAACACTTCTCCTCTACTCTTACTCCTCCTTCTCATTATTAATAATTCATGCATAGGCCTACTTGAACAAAGTTAATTTAACTTCTGTTAGTTGTGTTGATATAAGCTTTGTCTGTACACACAACATTCAAATTAGTTTGATTCCTGACCTGCAATTGGTGTAAGGAAACCTGCCCCACCCGCTCCCTCCACTCTCCTCCCCTCCATAACTGAGGTAGCCTACCATGATCATGGTTCTGTCCCACCTCCCATCCTTCACCGTGACTGAAGCACTCTTAGCATGGAACCACTCTGCCACTGCTCTCTTTAACTACTTTTCAGAGCTGTCTCTCACAAGCATGAGATCTTGAGAATTTCATCGGAGGCTTGTGCCACAATAAAAATGAGTATTGGTTGGACTTGATATCACTTTGTCATCAATAACTTTATCGAGAGGATGTATAACCAATTGTCTCCCATGCAGATGGTTCTTCCCTTAGAACCTCTCACCTGCATGACAGGTGCAATGCAGCAAGCTATAACAAGTCATGTTACAAGTTAGCTCACAAAGCAATGCATGATGTGCCTAGCAAGTTAACAAAAGCCATGAGCTAAAATTGCCACAGGCTGGCTCGCATAGAATACCCACAAAGCTGTCAAGCAAGCACTTTGCTGAGCCATGCCAGTAGGCAGTCAGGTAAGCAACTCAAGCACTGTGGCAGTCCAGCTTTATATACAGGTGAAAGTGTGTCATGTGACCAGCGTGATGAGGAATTTGCAGGTGTAAGCAGTAATTGATTCATGACCTACCAGCCCTTAGTAATCAGGTGCCAGACACTGATTGAGAGATTGGTTGGGATGAGGCTGCTTGATGTCTGATTTTTTTTTACAAGTTCTCAAAAGGTTTCAATGTATCACTTTTGTTATGACACGTTTGTTGTGTTGTGTGACAAACTTTAAGATCAACCCAACAAAGTGAAGTTAGATGAATGGAAGGTTGAGATTTTTTTCTTTGATGCTAAATGTGCTTGATTTAATCTGGTGGAAATATTTTCCACAATTTTCTTAGGTTAATCCAATAAATCATTTTTCGTTATATCCTCGTTATGGGTACTGCCAACGATGATGCTGTTGTACTGTTTAAGTGGCAAAAAAGCTGTCATTAAATAGAAAAAGGAAAAAAAATCCTCAATGTCAAATGTGTTCATTGGTGCATCTGCAAGATAATCATTACTTAACAAAAACTAGACTGCAACTGTAGTCAGTTTTCATCATCATAAATGTATGACAAAAAACAGGCTATATAACATTCATTGTGAGGAAAAGTATGTGACATTTTAGTCTAGCCATTGTAGTCAGAGGAATATTTTAGTCTTACTAGCCGACTAAAATGTTTAAGACTAAAAGGTCTTGTGACTTGACTAGACTAAAACAAGTAACAACAAAGCTCTCAAAGACAAGACTAGATAAAGACTAAACGTCTTGTGACTTGACTAGACTAAAACAACCCAACAAAAAACACTGTCAAAACAAGACTAACTAAGACTAAAAATAAAATGTGCTGCCAAAAGCAACACTAGTTGCACCATAGGATAACGCGTCCCTGCCTTTACCACATTTTCTGTGTTCTACGGCCACCTCCTAGAACTAAGTAACTTCTAATAGAACTAAAGTCAATGGGGATTTCCATGTTAACGCTCCGTGAGGCTCCATGAGAGCCGCCATTGCTCTGGAAAGATTGGTCCACAGAAGTCTATGGGAGTGACCTGACTCTGTTATTAGATGGCTCTGCCCATAAGAAGTATTACTAAATCCTGCCCAATTTGAACTAAATTCTATTGATTTCTATGGCAATAAATGTGAAGACGACGATTTGTGAAAATTTCAAGTGGACACCTGCTGTGGGCTGACCAACCCAACGACCATGTCCGGATTAAGATGGCCTGGGGCCACAAGGCTGCAGGTTGCTGTGGGCCCCCACCCGAAGGCAAATTCTGGGACAAACTTAGGCTACTTAGGCACTGACATAATTAGGAGGTTAGGAATTAAGGATAACAAGTTAAGGATAACAAAACAGATTTTTCAATATGTCATCTTGTCACAATATTGCAATTTTTTCCACTTTTGGTCAACTGGGGGCCCCTGGCAAGTGGGGCCCCTACGCTGTAGCCATATCTGGCCTGTGCATTAATCTGGCCCTGCCAACAGCGTGTGTATCCTATCCATCCGTCTTGTTGGCCATTTTGCCAGAGTCCCCCTCCCCACCATGGCCGGGGGGGGCAGGGTGAAGGTCGGGTCCTCTGGTCCTCTAGGAACGCCCCGTCGCCCCCCCTCTCTTAAATACGCTTTGGGTTCCTCCTGGTCCCCACTGTAATTTCCCCCCCCTCTCTCCATTACGGCCTGTTGAAAGCCCTTTTCCATTTACGGTAGCCTACTTGCTACATTAATGGGAATAGGGGTTGCATTAGGGTCAATGCCATTCCCTGTCTAGCAGGAAACACAATGTATGTGTTTTTTGTAGGCTATTTTGATCATAATTTTATTTCCCTTTTTTCTCCCCCTGTACACCCAGGTCTGATAACGGTAAATAAAAGTCATATCAGTGTTCCAGCCTGCGAAGAGAGAGCCTCAAATTATAAGATGGACTGGGGTAGAAATAGGGCCCGGCCACTTTTGGCTTTATAACGGGCCCCTCATGATTAGAGGCGCAGAACTGACTGTTTTTTTGTTTTTTGTTTTTTAACATTTCTGAAAATAGGGGCCTACGAGGGTGCAGGGCCCACCGTGAAATGCTCGCTATGCCAGATGGCCAGTCCAGCTCTGCTCAGATTATAGGCAAGATGAATAGCTGATCGTGTGGTGGCCCTCTCTGTGGCCCTCCAGCCCCCCTCCTCTCCCCCCTTCGCCTGCGTACTGTAAATCTGCCCCTGTTGCAAATCAATCTTGGGCGTTTGGATGTCAGGGGTGGGTTAAGTGGTTTAATCTGAGTGGATGTTAACAGATGCTCGGGTTTCTGGGGGCCATCGTTTACATGCAGGCAAATATAGAAACCAGGGCACGAGCTGAGGGAGGAGAGAGGAAAGGAGATAGAGGGAGAGAGAGAGAGAGAGAGAGAGAGAGAGAGAGAGAGAGAGAGATGGGTGGATGGATAGATAGATAGAGGAAAGGATACTGAGAGAGAGAGAGAGAATGAATGGATGAATGGATAGATAAAGAGGAAAGGAGAGAGAAAGAGAGTGATGGATGAATGGAGGGATGGAGAGGGAAGGAGCGTATGGGTGGGATGGGGCAGGAAAGAGTAAAGAAGGAGGGAGAGCGGAAGAGATGGAGGGAAAGTAAAGGGAAAGGAAAAAAGGTGGTTGCAAGAGGAGGTCGAACAGGAGAGTGACCGCAGAGGACACGAGGACCATGCAGGAGATGAGAGCAAACGGTAATGATAACATACAGTACAGTACGGGGAACAGGGGTGTAGTGGGCGTGGTAAGGGGGGGGGGGTGTTGGGGTACGCAGTCCACCCACCTGAGGTTAGATTTTAAAAAGAAAAATTCTGTCCGTGTTTGAATACAAAAAGAAGGTTGACATGATGAGTTGCCTAAATTATTGATGACCTCACAAGTCGCTTACCCCCACTTTAAAAATCCCCACTACAGCACTGACTGAGAGCAAACGGTAATGATAACAGTACAGTACAGAATAGACTAAGAGCAAACGGTAATGATAACAGTACAGTACAGGACAGACTGAGAGCAAACGGTAATGATAACAGTACAGTAGACTAAGAGCAAACGGTAATGATAACAGTACAGTACAGTACAGAATAGACTGAGAGCAAACGGTAATGATAACAGTACAGTACAGAATAGACTGAGAGCAAACGGTAATGACAACATATACCGTAAAGTACAGTATGGGGCAGACTGAGAGCAAACAGTAATGACAACATATACCGTAAAGTCCAGTAAAGGTGCCGGTATGCTTGCTGCGAGCTGTAAATTACGCGCGTCACCGCGAGTAACCGACAGCACATGCTTGCTTCAAAAGCAGTTGACCAAGACGCAAAATATTGGCGGTATCATCCAGGGGGCAGAGAGCACTCAGCATTGGGATGCGGAAATTGGGAACACAGATGGCAAGGAAAACAACAAAACAAAAAGAGGGGCTCCCTGGGCAAGGAAAGAATACTGCTACTACTCCTGTATGTGCAAGCTCCTTTTTCAAAGTGCAACAAGGAAGTATGATCACAAATGTTTGAAATTTCGGACAAACTCAACGAGACGCTCTTAAAAGTTGCTGCCATTATCATTTTTATATCAAGCACACGCGTGGAACTACGCAGTCTATCTTACGATCGCCCCCAGCGAGTTTGAAGATATTGCACCTGATGCACGCTCGCGAAATTGACATTAAATACGCATGTTAACGCGTTCATGAACGAATCGTGCACGCGCTCGCGTATCTTGCAGCAAGCATACCGGCACCTTTAGGGGCAGACTGAGAGCAAACGGTAATGATAACAGTACAGTACAGTACAGAATAGACTGAGAGCAAACGGTAATGATAACATACAGTACAGTACAGAATAGACTGAGAGCAAACGGTAATGATAACAGTACAGTACAGAATAGACTGAGAGCAAACAGTAATGATAACATACAGTACAGTACAGAATAGACTGATAACGGTAATGATAACGATAACATACATACAGTATGGGACAGACTGAGAGCAAACAGTAATGATAAGTTAACATACAGTGCGGTACGGGACAGAATTAGAGCAAACGGCAATGATGACATACAGTCCAGTACGGGATAGACTGAGATATAGCAACATTTAGATGATAACACGTAGACAGGAACAAGAGCACAGACAATTACTGCTGTGTTTATTACAGACTGTACACAGTACACACACACACACACACACACACACACACACACACACACACACACACACACACACACACTGGTATTGAACTTTTTCATTCACTCATTTAGATTTTTCATTCCATTTTTGATCCTATTCCATTTTTGTACATAAAGAGATATAACAAAACAAAAAATCCCAACAAGGCACCCTAATAAGGAAGACACTCCAGCGTGTTGTGAACACAGCGAAGAAGATCATTGGAGTACCACTCCCCTCCCTGCAGGACATTTACACCACACGCCTCACCCGGAAAGCACTGATGATCATCAAAGACACAAGCCACCCTGCACACAAACTGTTCAGCCTCCTGCCCTCTGGAAAGAGGTACAGGCGCCTCCGTTCCCGTACCACCAGGCTGGCAAGCAGCTCAATGCACCAAGCAATCAAGATACTGAACACTCAACCCACTCTCCCTCTACTGTCAGCCTCTAGCCAGCAAGGCCACTGACCACTGTATGTTCTCTACAAGTCTTCTGTTGTCCAGTCTTGCACTTTAAATGTCTGTATGAGCACTGTCTATGTCCATACTGTCTTATGTCCATGTATAAGTACTGTCTATGTCTATACTGTCTATGTCCTTACCTAGATTAGTCTATGTCTGCATGGGAAAGCAAGAAATGTAATATCAAATTCTTTGCATGACCAGTGCATGTAAAGAAATTGACAATAAAACCTACTTGACTTGACTTGACTTGACTAATACATAAATGTATGTGTGTATGATCACTTCTATATTCATGTCTAAATAGGAATGACCATGCCCTTTTACTTACTCGTTGCTCTCTCTCTCTCCCTCTCTCTCTCTGCCTCTTGTGATTCGTGTGTAGGTGTGAGTGAATGTGTGTGTGTGTGTGTGTGTGTGTACAAACCATTAACAAGTCTCAATTCATTGCCTCCATTCAAAGTCCCTTTTCAACAGCAGGCAGGCTTTCCATGTGACACATTTTGGTTGCGCTTGCTGTCGTCGCTTGATGGATGACTGTGACAATATCAATGACCCCCATACACTACACCGACCCCTACATCACAGACACGCGCGTGCACACACACACACACAGGTTCACTCACGCTCTCTCTCTCTCACACACACACACATTCTCTCTCTCTCTCTCTCTCTCTCTCTCTCTCTCTCTCTCTCTCTCTCTCTCTCTCTCTCTCTCTCTCTCTCTCACACACACACACACACACACACACACACACACACACATGCACACGGGTTTTCACTCTGTACAGTCACCTTCCGTCGTGACATCCACTGAGGGCCTTTAGAGTTGAAATGGCAGTTCAAGCCATTCGCCCACTCAGCAGCACCAGCATAGTAATGCATCACCCAAACTAATGTTGTTTGCCTCAGCCTCAGATACTTGAACAAATACCCACCAATGAAATGTTTGACAGTTAATGATTACTCCTATCGACTAAAACATCCGGCTCAACATCCGCCTCCTTTAGTTATTTATTCTTCGGGCATTACCATAGTATTTAGCCAACGCATGCAGGCTTCATTAATAATGCATGCCATGCATCGCCCTCAGGGCCGGATTAACATGGCCTGGGGCCCCTAAGCTACAGGTTGCGATGGGGCCGCCCGGAAAGCAAATGTTGTGACAAATGTACATAGACCCCCCATACTCAAATAGCGGGCCATCTATTTTTGGTCCGATCGCGCTGTCGGCTCTTATTTTGAAATCGCGCCACAGACGCTATGAAGAAGCGTGCCTTGCCCCGCCCCCTCAGGCAGTTTCGCCCTCTTTGCCAGTCACTGCAGGCTCCGGACAGAAGCACCTATCAGGGTGGCATTAGAGGTTGTGACGTAGACTACAAGGGAAGGACTGTATCAGAGCCTGTAAATAAATTATTCTCAAAGTTCTCTATGCCTTGTTTTTGAAAGTAATGGTCCAAATTTGATTGCAAACAGTGTGTTAGGACTTCGAATTGGTTTAGCAGTAGCTGTAGCAAATGAAGGCAAACTGTTTGAGCTCTGCTGGCAGCTAACTAGTGGTAGCCTACTTCAAAACGAATTGCTTGATAAACTTTTCACACTTTTAAACAGTCCCCAAATAGTTTGTTTGGAATGCAAAGACCCTCATAAGACTACAAACAAGTTATGAGCAACTTGACGATTTATTATTGGCTGTTGCATTTAATCAACATTGCATCAAATGTGCCATTTTCTTGTTGGCAAAACCTGGTGTCCTCCTATCTATGTGTCCTCTTCGTGTCGGCCGGCCCGGCCCTTTGTATTTGAAAAACTACTCAACATGACAGGTGAATTTTTCAATATAGCATCTTGTCATAATTGTGCAATTTTTATCTTTTGACCAATCAGCCTCAACAATCTCACACCAATCTATTTCTGCCAGGTGCACACTGAAAATGTAGAAGTTCAATGCAAAGAAAGGTCGAAACGCACACCGATGACCTCCCTTTTAATCCCTTTTCTTTTCGAGACGATTAGAGTCAACACTGCCCATTCTCTACCGGATTTTAATCTGGGTGTACTCACTTGAGTGAACAAGAAATTTAAGCAGTTAAATATGTTGTTAAAAGGTCACTAATCATTGTGTCAAAGTGAAATTTCTGTAATGCTTTCCTCTGAAAAGATATACTCACAAATCTGCAAAAACTGTGAGGGGTGTACTCACTTTCGTGATATACTGTATCTAGCCTGTGATGGGGGCCCTTAGGCTGCAGCCATATGTAGCCTGTGGTGGGGGGGCCCTAGGCTGCAGTCATATCTAGCCTGTGGTGGGGGCCCCTAGGCTGCAGCCATATTTAGCCTGTGGTGGGGGGCCCTAGGCTGCAGCCATATCTAGCCTGTGCATTAATCCGGCCCTGATCGCCCTTGTATGCCATTGCAGCTCCATCACATTGTTATTTTTCTCTCTCCTTTCTCCACTCCCCTGAACCATGTTGCCAGATTGGGCGGTTTCCCCCCGCCCAATTGGGCTGCTTAGGATGACAGTCTGCGGGTAAAAAAAAAAGGGCATTTGGGAGGGTTGTTATTCTGCATATTTCTGCATGGACATAGACATCAATAGAATTTAGTTCAAATTGGGCGGGATTAATAGTTTCCAGGCAGGAAATCATCAGTCTCATCTGGCCACCCTTTCCCCTGACTAGTGAGATTTCTCTACACGGTGGCAGGTTAATAAATCTTGTGGTTATTCATGGCCACGTCCCATGCCCTTTCCTATGGGCTAAAATAGAGGAGAGGAGACAGGAGAGAGGATACAGGAGAGAGGAGAGAGGAGAGAGGGAGGTGAAAAAAGAGAACAGACGAACGCACACACGCACGCACGCGCACACACACACACACACACACCCTGAGTTGGATTAGAGTCAACCCTCTCAATGAGGGTTTTTTAATACTAGTTTTGTGCATGCTTATGTACGTGTGTGTGTGTACACATGTTTGTGTGTTATTCTTCTTGTGTGTGTCTATGCATGTGTAGTTTTTATTTTTCTCCTCTGGGCCCAATCAAGAGGAGCATTTTAAGTTTGTTTTTTCTAAGAGTCAGTCCAAGTGGGGCCATGCACTGAAGCACAGCCTGACAACTGACTGCCTGTCCTTTTTTTTCTTTTTTTTTTTTTACATATTTTTGGGGGCTTTTCTGCCTTTATTATTACAGGACAGTGTGAGAGTAGACAGGAAACTATTGGGAGAGAGAGATGGGGCCCTGGACCCTGAACACCTCAGTCTTAGTTAAAGTGCACTGTGTAATATATTTTGTTTGGTTTATTTTCAGAATGCACGCTGCCCATTCACAAATGTTACCTGTTACCAAAACAACAACTTGTATTTACAGAAAAGTGTGATCTTTCCCTCTTGTCATTCTTCTACATGTGTTTACACACTGTATGTACTGTATGATCCTTGCATGGATCCTATCCCCTTTCTGCTGAAAACACCCAGCCCATGTGTTAAACCAGCCATGCGTCTGCCTGCTGCCCCATGGCTGTGCTGCGCATTTCTGGACTGTGCTGTGCTGTGCTAAGCTGTGACGTGCTGCGCATTTCTGGACTGTGCTGTGCTGTGCTGTGCTGTGCTGTGCTGTGCTGGACTAAGCTGGGGTTGTCCTGTACAGTACTGTGCTGTGCAATTCAGTGCAGCATGCTGAGTCTAAACCTGTGCTGTGCTGCACTTTGCTCTCAGATTGATGAGGGTCGTGTCAGAATGGTTGCGCAATGCTCTCTGGTCTCAGCTGTTGTCCACTGGCTGCTGTGCTGACTCCTATTAAATAAAACAATGACTAAACAAATCTATTTGACTAGTATATGAGTATACAGCTCCAGGCCACTTTATTAGAATAGCACGAAAAAGTTGATTTATTTCCATAATTCCATCAATAATGTTTAACTGTCATGGATTATAGATTCATGGCCCAGTTTTTTAATTATTCCAATCATTAAATTGTTCATTTTTACATATTTTAGTCTTCCAGCTCAAAAAACCCATGAATTGGGGAATTCGCATCATTAGAATATTGTAATAAAATCACAATTTTCTTCATCAAAATTCGGGTCACATCAAATCAGTTGAAATTTGGTACTTTCTACATAACATGCAAAGTTCAATACTTGGTTACACTCTTAAAAAGGCTGGGTCAAAAACAACCCAAATTGGGTTCTTTTCTGACCCAGGCCCTGGTTCAGTATTGGGCCTACCCTTTGCCTGGGTTAAAATATTTTAACCCTCAGATTGGGTCATTCCTCTAAACCAACTAAATGGGTCATTCTGACCAAATTGCTGTGTTAAAAGAACCCATTACATGGGTCAGACCTACTACCACATTATTGGGTCATATTGACTTCTTTGTTGGGTTCATACTTTAACCCAATATTGGGTATTTAAATTGCAAGGAGTTTTACAAAAAAACAATTATGACTTTACATTAGTACATCAAGGTGAAATACACCAGAATTGTTTACCAATACAATTGAGATCAATTTAAAAAACAAAATACAAGAATGCATAATATTTCAGATCTCTTTTTTTATTGCTGAACAATGTAGATAATTAACAATACATTTCATAAAAGTATACTATAAAGATGCAAATCACAGCAGTGTAGCATTAACACATCATAGCATTGAAGCAATAAAACCTTAATTGAATTTACATGCATCTTTGTAGCCTCTTTGCAAAGATGGGTTATCAGCAAGACTGATCACTCATGACCGAAAAGACTCAACTACATCACAGCAACATTGCTACGACATTACCAAGAGCCTTAAGTAACAGGTTAAAACTCAGTCACTACAATATTGGTGACAGTAAAGTTAAAACATAGGCTCTGCTAAAAGGGGTTAAAAGGACTACTGAAGCAGATCATGATATTCTCCATAGGATTGCATTCAAATCTCACACCAATCTATTTAAGCCAGATGCAGACTCAAAATTTAAAAGTTCAATGCAAAGAAAGGTTGAAACGCACACTGATGACCTCCCTTGTCATCCCTTTTCATTTCGAGACGATTCGAGCCAACATAGCCCCTTCTCTACCGGATTTTAATCTGGGGTGTACTCACTTTTGTGAGTACATGTTCAAACATTAATGGCTGTATTTTGTTTTTTTCTGAGTGAACAAGAAATTTAAGCGGTTAAATATGTTGTTAAAAGGTCACTAATCATTGTGTCAAAGTTACATTTCTGTAATGCTTTCCTATGAAAAGATATACTCAAAATTCTGCAAAACTGTGAGGGGTGTATTCACTTTCGTGATATACTGTATATATATATATATATAGCAGGAAGGCAGAGGAAGAAGAGATAGACAGAGAATGTAGAGTCATAAGGTCAACGTAGGTTAGGACCAGGATTCTTAGATGTGTAAGGTCCATAGTGGCTGGGCCTATCATAAGTCATAGATAGTCACACAGAGATTGGGCGCTCAGGTGCGGCCCCTGGTGGCATCAGGGGTGAGGAAAAACTCCCTTTCGCTTGATTCATAGTTGGTAAGGGGGAAAAAAAAGCTCAGTGAGGTCTGAGAAAAAAGACCCCCTATAGTCAGGAAGAAACCTCAGGCAGAGACCAGCGGCCACCTAGGGGAGCCCCCTGCCAGGGCTGGTTGCGAGTAGTAAGGGCGCTGCGGCAGCTGGGACACTATGACGCCTTGGCAGCTAGGAGTTGGCAAGGATGAAGAGGTGGGTCTTCAGCTGCTTCTTGAAGGAGTCGACGGAGGTGGCTGATCGGATCTCGATGGGGAGGGCGTTCCATCTCTTGGGCGCATAGCAGGCAAACGCGGCGTCGCCGATCTTCTTCTGCGGGGGGGTGGGGGTCCTTAGCAGCTTGGCATCAGTGGACCTGAGAGCGTGAGCAGGGGCATAAAAAGAGAGCATGTCTGAGATATAACTAGGGGCAAGTCCATTTAATGCTTTAAATACTGTGAGCAGAATCTTAAAGTCGATTCTGTATGAGACAGGTAACCAGTGCAGGTCTGCCAAGACAGGAGAGATGTGCTCTCTCATTCTGGTTCTTGTTAGGATTCTTGCCGCAGAATTTTGAATGAGTTGCAATTTGTCAATTAATTTTTTTGGGAGACCAGAGAAGAGAGCATTGCAGTAGTCTATCCTACTGGTGAAAAAGGCATGAATAAGTTTCTCAGCGTCTTGTCGGGGGGCCAAGCCGCGCACTTTGTTGACATTTCTAAGATGGAAAAAGCAGATTTTGTTATCTTGTTGATGTGAGGCTCAAAGCTCAAATCCGAGTCTATGACCACATCTAGGCTAGTAACCTTATCTTTAATGTGCATGCTGAGGTCACCTAGGCTTGAGTGGAGTTTTGCACGATTTTTCTTAAGCCCAATGAGCAACACTTCGGTTTTATCCTCATTTAATTTTAGGAAGTTACTGTTCATCCAATCTGTGATGGCAGACATGCATTTAGTCAAGGCATGAATGCCAGTGGTTTGGCTAGGCTCGACAGAGATATATAGTTGAGTGTCATCGGCATAGCTATGAAAATCAACATTGTGCTCTCTGATGATGGAGCCCAGGGGCAACATATATAGAGAGAAGAGGAGAGGGCCCAAGCAACTACCCTGAGCAACTCCAAAAGGCACATCATACTTGTTTGAGACGTATTCTCCGATGGTGACAAAAAACTGCCTTCCTGTAATATATGTTTTGAACCACTCTAAGACGTGACCGGACAAGCCTACCCAAGATTCAAGGCGGTCAATTAGTATGTTGTGGTCAATCGTGTCAAAGGCGGCACTGAGGTCGAGGAGGATAAGTGCTGAAACTTTGTTTGCGGCAGTGCTGATCACTTATTATTTTGGTTAGTGCTGTAGTGTGTGTGTATATATATACACACACACACACACACACACTGGTATATAAAATGTTATTTCTGACTTGACTGCACCGGAATGACTGTGCCTACCGGTGCCCAAAGAGGAAGACAAAAAAAAAGACAACAAGTTTGAGAGTTTGGCAAACAAATAGACAGAACATACAGTAAACCGTAGCAAAATTGTCTTAAGTGACACCACACAGTAGGCATTCCATACACATTCACAGAACCAAAGAACAATATCAGGCCTCATTGTGTGTGTGTGTGTGAGTGTGTGTGTGCATTAACGCCTGCTGTTGTGCATTGATATAAAAAAACTTACTTCATACATGCCGATGATATCCAAGAGCTTCTTGAATAAGTAGTGTGGCCGCCGACCCAGCTGAACAGCATTCTTCTCCTTTTACTTGTGTCCTACAGCCAAAAAATAAGCAGTTATTGTGATTTTATTGTTAAAGTAATAGGCCTACAATACAGCTGACATACACATTTATCCTGAACTGCGTTGTTGGGTCCTGACAAGCCAGTGGTAGTGAGAACAATGTAATTGGATGTTGAAACTAGTAGGGATTTTCCTTTAAAGGGACACTGTGCAGGAAATGGTCAAAAAAGGTACTGCAACTATGCTTCTCGTTGAAACTGGGCTGCCTATTGCCAAATTTGATCTTTGCATGAAAGTTTACTAAGTAATAAACAAATATTTTCTAGCATGGTCCAAGTAGTCATTTTTGCAGCTAAAAATGGCTATTTTTGGAAATTCAAAATGGCGGACCATGGAGAAGATCCCCCTTTTCATGTATGAAAAGTGCAATTTTTCAAGTCATAATGAATGCTTAGAATTTGATGGTGGTGGTAAGTATTTATGAAAAAGGTAACATAAGTGAATGGGCAGCATTAATTCTGGAAATAAAAAACTAAAAATCTCACACAGTGTCCCTTTAAGGTTGTGTGTGTTTATCTGTGTGTGGTGTAGAGTGGGGCTGTGCATGCGCATGTGTCCGCATGTGTGTATGAGCATATGTGTGGTGTGTGTGTGTGTGTGTGTGTGTGTGTGTGTGTGTGTGCACGCATGGGCTGTTATGCATGACATAAAAAGATCTTACTTCCTACATCCTGATGTTTGAGGACTCCTCGGATAAGTAGTGTCACAGACCCAGTAGAGCAGTAGTCCTCTTGTCCTACAGCAGAAAAAGAACTATGAGTAATTGGGATTTTACTTTGAAATATATAGTACAACTGGTACACATGTTTACAATTCTTGGATCATACACTCACATTTCAGTGCCGCGTTCTTTCCTCGATGCAGACACAGCTCCATACACTTTAAGCGGTTTTGGTGCCAGGTCATCACGTCCATCGAGGAACGGACTACCGGAATGACTGTGCCTGCCGGTGCCCAAAGAGGAAGACAAAAAGACAGACAACAAGTTAGAGAGTTTGGCAGACAGATAGACAGAACATACAGTAAACCGTAGCAAAATTGTCTGAAGTGACACCAGACAGTAGTCATTCCATACACATTCACAGCATCAAAGAACAATATCAGGCCAGCTCTCATTGTTTGTGTGTGTGTGTGTGTGTGTGTGTGTGTGTGTGTGTGTGTGTGCGCGCGCGCGTGTGCGAGCGCATTCACGCCTGCTGTTGTGCATGACATTAAAAACTTACTTCATACATGCCGATGATATCCAAGGGCTTCTTGAATAAGTAGTGTGGCCGACGCCGACCCAGCTGAGCAGCATTCTTCTCCTCTTACTTGTGTCCTACAGCTGAAAAATAAGCAGTTGTTGTGATTTTATTGTTCAAGTAATAAGCCTACAATACAGTTGATACACATTTATCCTGAACTCACTGACTTACATCTCTCAGACAATCCAAATCGGTTTTCATCGGTTTACTTCTTCAGTGACTTAGTTCCAGTTTCCTACACACCCAGCTGTCTTGGTAACAGGTCAGAGGAGAGAAGTCCACCTTATCCAGAGCAGAAGAGACAAAAATGACAAAACGTTTCAGAGCTTTGCAGACACACCTTCAAACAGACAACAGACAACCTTAAATAAATGTATGAAAGGCTTTTGTCTCACTACTACACACAACTTTACATTTTTCATTTACATAAACAAAACTATAAACCAACCAGTCTCTTCGTAAATACTGCAGAGTACAATATCACACACTCACACTAGAACTAAGTTACACACGCACGATTTCATGCAAAGCTTGTTGAAGTAGCTGTTGCCTATAGCCACAACTTTCTTTAAACCAGGAAACTTCCCTGTAGCGTCAACAAAGCAACACATCCCTGCTCGTGAATGAAAGAAATTGGATAACTATTCCCTCCGTAATTTTGGAACACAACGACTGGTGAATGTAAACACGTTTTCCACGCGTAGCCTTCATCCGCATTTATCAAACAGCTACGTAGTAGAGCCACAGCCCTTATGAGTCTCTTACAGAATCTGTGGTAGAGCTACGACTCTAACCAAGCAAGCAAAGCACATACGAGATAAGAAACGCCAGTTGACACACAAACAATAAACAATTGTCGCGACAACATTTTCTTGCACAGGCAAGCTGCCCGAACACACGATGCGACTTACCACACCTAACATACCGGTAATATTTCATGCGCGAGCTATCCCTCCCTCTGCCTTTCTCAGAGTTCGGACTTGTGAAAGGTGCAAGTCGCAGTGAGCTGGGCTCGGAAGAACATCGCAGGAGTCAGGAGAAGTCACACAACACAAGCACTTGCTCTCATAAAACTAGTTCTAGTTGACACAGAAAAAGAAGAAAGCCCGTCGACTCCCCTACAGTATGTAGAACTAACATGACACCGAAGACAGTCTCCAGATGCCAGCTTGCGGACCCCAAACGAAAATGCTTATGAACTGAATTCTAGGTCGAGTGGAGCCAGGTAGCGGCTACATATAGTTAGCTAATTTCTCAGATTTGTGTCAGTTGCGTCCTGCATTAGGCTAGTAGTATCACAGCCCGTATAGAAAGTATATCGCCTCACTGTGTACTGAACCTCAATTTATCGTTGAGTAGACACACTTAGCCCTCTACCTAAAAAGAATCTGCCCAACCACTGACAGCCAACCAGCCGTTATAAGCTATGCGAAATAGCAACCAAATGAATCCCAGAGGGGCTAACATTATGACTTACCGTAGTGTCTTGGTTATTAGCTAACTGACAGAACCTGGACGAAGGCTGGACGAACATACTACTTTCCAATGAAATGTAGCAAATATATTCCCAAATCCACCACAGGATAGCAAACCGCTGCAGTTATGACAAAGTGCTTATTCATTTGCTCCTTGCCCTTAAAAGAGTAGTTACCGTTTCCTCCTATTGGAAATGGGTATAGCTTTCTATGAAATGTGCCTTAATATACTCGCCACAAACAGGAACTCACGGCTGACGCATATTTACACCGCGAAAAGCAATATGGCAAGTTTATATGTAATAAAAGGCGCACACTTACCGAAACAATGCTTTCACATGCCATCCGGTGTCCTTTCTTCTGGACGTTGGTAGTCTACTGGTAGCCGTTTTGGCAATGGCGACCGGGCGGTAAAATTCAAAATTCAAATATCTTGAAAAGATAACTTAGATTACAGGGTTGAAATGACCCAGGGCCTGGGTGCTGATGTGGGTCTAGCGAATAACCCAGGTAATGGGTACGGAAAATGACCCAATATGGGTTATATTTAACCCATTTTTCATAGAAAAGCAATTGACCCAGGGGTTTAGTCAAAGTAATAACCCAGCTCTTTTTAGAGTGTAGGACTCTCTCTGTCTTCATAATGGCCATGATGCGTTTAACATTGAAGTCAATGGCAGAAGACCAGATATCCTTGATGCTTTGCTGTCAGCTGTTCTTGTTTGTTGACCTGGTGTCCCACACTTCACTCTTCAATATACCCGTAGATTTCCATGCCACGTTTTGGCGCTAACTCACCAGTTTAATTCTAAATCACCAGAAATGAAACCCCATTGAAAATGAAAGGGGTTTTTATTTCTGGTGAGTACTTACTATACTTACTTTTTGTTTTACATACCTTTTTGAGTTCCACGTTTGTTGAAGATCGCTGTGGTAATTAAAGCTCACCAATTAGATCCACCTGCTACCTGGTTCTTCTCCTGTGGGGTTTACAACAAATGGTGAACAATATGCATGACTTGTTAGACTAGGGGGAGTTGCCCTGCTGGAGGTGAAGCTAATATTAAGAAGACACTTTAGCTGGTTTTGAATAGCGGTTTCCAGCTCAATGTAGTTGTGTAGGATGCCCGCCTGCAGATTTAAAAAATATATATATTGGTATTGGGTGTATATTCCTGTAGATTTATTGCCATCGAAATCCATTCAATTAAAAAATGTACACCCTCGGTTGTAATTGACCAATTTTTGGGCTGGAAATCATCAATCACATCTGGCTTCATGTTAGGATTTAGATTCACCTATCTTCACAAAATTCCAACATTTTAAGTCGGTTTCAGGGAAACCTACTGCCTATTCTGCTTCAGTCGGTAAAACCTTTAGTCTACACAACTGCAATGCATTTCCTTAGCTCCACCTTGGTTAAAAACGGGAATGTCCAGTCTAAAGCCCTTTGCACTGGTCAGATACTAGTGAGAGGGAATTTGCAGTTGTCCTTGGATAAACACAGGAGTGTTCTGTTTGGTCTTAAACCTGCTGCACTGTGGAGGTCTCGAAACCAAAGTTGCTTACTATTAGCTACTTTGTTGTTTTCAATGTATTTTCCCATTGGCAACTACCCAAGTTGCTAACAGGCTAACAACTTCTCTTTTGAGAAATGAACCCCTGGTCAGAGGACCTACTATTTGATGGAATAGGGGAATTCTTTTGTGTACATACCAGCGGGTTTCACACTCAGGGCTGCTGACAGCTTTGGCCGGGCCCAGGACAAAGTCATCCAAAAGGGCCCCCCAGCCCAATACATACAATGTAATGAGGACTCACTTCTGAGGCCCCTCTTTCCCTGGGCCCGGGACAAATGTCTTCTTTGTCCCCCCCTTTCGGCACCCAGCTACACTGGTTAGATGACCTACAATTTTTGTGTACACATCATCGGTTTTCACGCTTATCCAACAACACCAGAGTCCTCAGCTAATATAAATGCAGCACTTCAGTTCTGTACCTTGACACTGGACAGAGACAGGGCAGCGCAGCCTACAGGTACAGGCAAGTTACATCCATTTTAGAGTCGATTATGAAGTCTCTTGGAGCTGCGGTGATCTTGCTGTGGATGGGTCTGGGTGTGGTTACTGCAGAAAGCGTATCAATCGAACACGGACATGAAAGTTTAACCCAAAAAATCTGCCAGCCTGACATCCATGCGGTGCTGAGAGAAATGAGCGCCAAGATAGCAGAGCAGCAGGCGGAGCTCAGACACAACAAAGAACAACTGCAGGCCGTGGAGAAGAGGGCAGAGGCCGTGGGGACTGGGCTGAGAGCAGAACTGCAGGATGTGGAGACCAGGCTGAGAGCCAGTGAGAAAACGGTGGAAGAACAGAAATTAGTCATCAAGGATCTGACGGAGAAACAGAACGAGCAGGCAGCAGGCCTGGGAGAGGTGAGAGGCAGCCTGACCCTGACAGGGATCCAGGTGGAGGAGCTGAGGAGGGACAGAGAGGCCAGCAGGGTGTCTTTCTCTGCAGCACTAGGGGATGGATACTATGGACCGTTCGATGTCGCCACCCCCCTCGTTTTCAAGACTGTCTTCACCAACGTGGGAAGTGCCTACAATGTAAACACAGGTATTTCAGTTTTCTCAAAAGCTTTTTCAGTGTCATTTGAAAAATCTAAATCGCCTGATTGCTGTTTTCACATGATATGCAGTCAATTAATGCAAACTTGAGTACATGAGTACATGAAAAAAGCCTTTGTTTCGCATCATCAGCAATAAATGGCTACAAAGATGATGTTGTTTGATAAACACTGAAAGAGGAAAAGAACAAAGTGGAAAACAGACAAACTATCTTTCAGTTGTAAATGGCATGTTTGGCAGGGGTTGACCTAAGACTGATGTGAGAGTCGTAACCCCTTAATGCACGCCGTACCTCCAGTGGCATGCTGTAATAGTCATTGAAAAGTTAACTACAATAGTAATACACTACTATAACATATCACAAGGTTTTTAGTAATGCACTATGACTTCGTTATTGCCATTATGGTAACAGTAATGTTATTGCAACGTGTCTTAACGGGTTAAGTAACAGATTAAGACCACCTACTGTATACCTACATTCACCTACATCTCATTTTTGGTTGTTTTGTCTCAGGTGTGTTCACAGCTCCAGTGCGAGGCGTCTACCACTTTGTCCTCTTTGTGTTTGGAGATGCCAGTGCAACTACCTGGACAGGGGCCTCACTACATCACAACGGCAAACATGTTGTCATTGCGTACGACGCTCAGGTGAATTCACATCATGTTAAACCTGCCAACGGAGCCTCTCTGCTGCTGGAGGTGGGAGATGTTGTCCAAGTGAAGCTGTCGTCCAATTCATGGGTGAGGGATACTAGATATCGCCACACCACCTTCTCTGGACACTAGTCTTCACCATGTGATGAAGCCTTCAGACACACACAGGGCTTCAGAAATGACAAGACATCTTTCTGGATATGGCACAACATGTATGTCACAGCAGCTAGCTCAGGTAGTGACTTCCCATCAGTGCTTTAATCAGTGGGTGGAGGGGGCGATACTATAGTATCCAGTATCAAGTATAACTAATTATATAGTTAATAGTTAGAACTACAAGCACTCAGAGAGCGCAGACCTTCGCCAAGGAAGCTGCTTGATGGAACATTTGACTATTTTACACCCTAAGTCTTTCTGCTTTCTTTGTGTGGAGCCCCTGCAATTCAATTTCTGGTCACTAGGGGCGTCTAGATATATAGACCAGCAATGGTGAAGAATCTTTTAAAAAGTCCTAGTTCCGGTTCATGATCCAGATCCCCACCAAAATTCAATATAACCCCCTGTGCAGCCCAATTTCAATAAGCAGCATAGTTGCAGTACCTTTTTTGACCATTTCCTGCACAGTGTCCCTTTAAAAGTCAGCAGGCAATTTTTCACACAGATGTTCATACTCGGATGAAGGGGCATTTGCGTTGCAACGCTCAACGACATGGAACCGTAATTAGTTAACAGACCTCGACCCGCAGCGCATACAACTCTGTAACCTGTAACCTTAGCTATTTTTCTTTCATAACCTTTCTTTTCTCCAGTCCACAAACTCGGGCTCAGAAGTGTGTATGTATGAGTCTCCCTTTTAATATTTTTTAAAAAAATATTTAATATGTTCACTCGTTTTCTGCTGGCGGGCCTCACTTCCGTTGTGCTTTAGAGAGAGCACGGGAGCGAACGCCTCTTTTGATTCATAATTGCTTTGCTGTCGTTTGAATTAAACTCTGGCACTGAAGCTGACTGCTTTGTGCCCTGACGGTGAAAAGCTGGCGTTGAATATTAAGCGCATAATTCACCTTAAGTTTGAACCCAAGCGCATGATTCACCCAAGCGGTTTTATTTCTTTTATTATTTGTCAATGTTTAGATTCTTCTTTGGGGGGAAAAAGTCTGAAACTGGCATAGAGGGACGCATCTGTTGTCCGCCTGTCGGCTTTGTTTCCCAGAAGTTGAGCGCGCCCTCTGACAAACATGTACAGTATGTCCCTGTGTGCATGGCAAGCATACATGTGTGTACGCAATAAAATAGATTACCAAGGACTGTGTCACACATTGGGTGAAAGCACTGATTGTATATACCGTAATACATAGTTCAGCTCTTAATACTGTTGGAATAAATAAAAGTGAGTACTATCATCCACATGTATGAAGATCATGTGTGATGTTTCCTGCATCAAAAGCCCCAAAAGAAATCTTCAAAAAAAGGAAAAAAAAACGTTTTTTGGGTGGATTTTTATGTAGATTTATCGCCATTGAAATCTATTTAATTTAGCTCATATTGGGTGGAATAGACCATCTGTGGTAATTCAGCAATTTTTAGGCTGGAAATCATCAGTCACATCTCGATTCATGTTGGAATCAGAATCAGATTAACCTGTCTTAACAAATTTACAAATTTACTTCATTTCCCTTCACTTAAATTTCTACATTTTAAGTCAGTTTCAGGGAAACCTACTGCTTTTCTGCTTCAGTCGGTACAGAGGAAAATCTACACAACAAAGTCTTGTAAGGCGTGTGGGTCATTCTGACCCGTTTTGGTTCTTTTGCTTGAGAAAAATAGTATTAGTTATTCTTTCACACTGAGATTCACTGGCATTGGTTCATTTTCAGTGAGGATCATGAATCAGAAAAAACACATTATGACCCAAATACCTTCTATGTAACAAAAACACCAGCACCTTACAAGGAAGGGTTAAGCCCTTTGCATTGGTCAGACTCTAGTGAGAGGGAATTTGCAGCTCTCCTTGAATAAACACAGGAGTGTTCTGTTTGGTCTTAAACCTGCTGCACTGGTCAGAGGACCTACTATTTGATGGAATAGGGGAATTCTTTTGTGTACATACCAGCGGGTTTCACACACAGGGACACTGACAGGTCTGGCGGGGCCTAGGACAAAGTCCTCTGAAAGGGCCCCCCAGGCCAATACATACAATGTTATAAGGACCCAATTCTGAGGCCCCTCTTTCCCTGGGCCCGGGACAAATGTCTTCTTTGTCCCCCCCTGTCGGCACCCAGCTACACTGGTTAGATGACCTACTATTTTTTGTGTACACACCATCGGGTTTCGTGCTTATCCAACAACACCAGAGTCCTCAGCTAATATAAATGCAGCACTTCAGTTCTGTCCCTTGACAGTGGAAAGAGACAGGGAAACGCAGCCTACAGGTACAGGAACGGGGCAGCCGTGTCAGAGTCGATTATGAAGTCTCTTGGAGCTGCGGTGATCTTGCTGTGGATGGGTCTGGGTGTGGTTACTGCAGAAAGCGTATCAATCGAACACGGACATGAAAGTTTAACCCAGAAAATCTGCCAGCCTGACATCCACGCGGTGCTGAGAGAGATGAGTGCCAAGATAGCAGAGCAGCAAGCAGAGATCAGAAACAACAAAGAACAACTGCAGGATGTGGAGACCAGGCTGAGAGCCAGTGAGAAGACGGTGGAAGAACAGAAATTAGTCATCAAGGATCTGACGGAGAAACAGAACGAGCAGGCAGCAGGCCTAGGAGAGGTGAGAGGCAGCCTGACCCTGACAGGGAGCCAGGTGGAGGAGCTGAGGAGGGACAGAGAGGCCAGCAGGGTGTCTTTCTCGGCAGCACTAGGGGATGGACACTATGGACCTTTTGATGTCGCCACCCCCCTCGTTTTCAAGAATGTATTCACCAATGTCGGAAGTGCCTACAACGTGAACACAGGTATAAAAGTTTACTCAAAAGCGTTTTCAGTGAAATTGAAAAATCTAAATCGCCTGATTGCTGTTTTCACATGATATGCAGTCAATTAATGCAAACTTGAGTACATGAGTACATGAAAAAAGCCTTTGTTTCGCAGCAGCAGCAATAAATGGCTACAAAGATGATGTTGTTTGATAAACACTGAAAGAGGAAAAGAACAAAGTGGAAAACAGACAAACTATCTTTCAGTTGTAAATGGCATGTTTGGCAGGGGTTGACCTAAGACTGATGTGAGAGTCGTAACCCCTTAATGCACGCCGTACCTCCAGTGGCATGCTGTAATAGTCATTGAAAAGTTAACTACAATAGTAATACACTACTATAACATAACACAGGGTTTTTAGTAATGCACTATGACTTTGTTATTGCCATTATGGTAACAGCAATGTTATTGCACCGTGTCTTAACGGGTTAAGTAACAGATTAAGACGACCTACTGTATACCTACATTGACCTACATCTCATTCTTGGTTGTTTTGTCTCAGGTGTGTTCACAGCTCCAGTGCGAGGCGTCTACCACTTTGTCCTCTTTGTGTTTGGAGATGCCAGTGCAACTACCTGGACAGGGGCCTCACTACATCACAACGGCAAACATGTTGTCATTGCGTACGAAGCTCAGGTGAATTCACATCATGTCACTCCTGCCAATGGAGCCTCTCTGTTGCTGGAGGTGGGAGATGTTGTCCAAGTGAAGCTGTGGCCCAAAGCATGGGTGAGGGATAATGGACATCACCACACCACCTTCTCTGGACACCTCCTCTTCACCATGTGATGAAGCCTTCAGACAGACGCAGGGCTTCAGAAATGTACAAGACCGCTTTCTGGATATGGCACAGCATGTATGTCACAGCTACTAGCTCAGGTAGTGGCTTCCCATCCATGCTTTAATCAGTGGGTGGAGGGGGTGATACTATAGTATCCAGTATCTAGTATAACTAATTATATAGTTAATAGTTAGAACTAGAAGCCCTCAGAGAGCGCAGACCTTCGCCAAGGAAGCTGCTTGATGGAACATTTGACTATTTTACACCCTAAGTCTTTCTGCTTTCTTTTTGTGGAGCCCCTGCAATTCAATTTGTGTCTAGATATGAAGAGTTCAGATGCAAAACCCCCTAACTCCATTTCTGAAGACCTGCACTTCTATATTTTTAGAGAACCCCGTTGTTGGTTTGGTTTACATTCATGTAAAAATATGCAATTTTGATAGCTTTGTATTAAATAAAAATGAATTAAGATTATTTTCTGAAAAGGCACTTAGGGGGTTTTGCATCTGAACTCTTCATATATAGACCAGCAATGGTGAAGAATCTTTTAAAAAGTCCTAGTTCCGGTTCATGATCCAGATCCCCACCAAAATTCAATAATCACTTGTTCCTTGGGTCATTCTCCAGAACTCCAGTTTTGTCTAAATCCATTGATTAGTTTTTGAGTTATGCTGCTGACAAACAAATAGACAGACAGACAAACAGACAAACCAACGCGGAGGTAATTATATACATCTGCTGGTTATGTATCATTGTCAGATAGGCATGTGGAACGTGAACATGTGGAACACCCATGGTATTTGTCTCACACTGCCAGTGTTTTCTGTTCAAAGTAACCAAAATAAAAACACGGACAACAGTGTAAAAATAAACATGTACATTTGATTCAAGTATGAACAGTGTGAATGTATTTTTATTTATTTTGAAAATGAATGAATACATATTATTAACACGTTAAATGCAGCATGTGAGTTAACAGAGCAGTAACAACATGCTGATTAATTTTGCACTTTTGGATTTAGTACTACACGGTCATTTGACGACAACTGAACAAATCTCTCCGCACTTACACTTCCTTTCAGTGAAGTGGTATCCCGTCCAAGTTTCCAAGGTGCTAGTTACAAGTATGTGAACATTTTTCAATGCAGATTTAAAACTACACTGTAACAAATAGCTGTTTATTTACGGAAATTCTGCAACAGCATTCTACTGCTTTTCGAAAAAACAGACAACTACTGTGAAAATATTACTTTGAGTCACATATTGAGCATAAACAGTAAGTACTGCACAATAGCAGTATTCGCCGTTGTGGAAAAAACTAGAGATGCACCGGATCCTGATTTTTAGGATCCTGCCGGATACCAGATCCACTGAATAAGATCCTGCCGGATCCGGAACCGGATACCGGATCCTACAAAAGGTTTGAAACATATAGTATACTCGCACACGTGGGCCCTTTTTATTACGTTGGCGCAAACTATTGTTTAGACTCATTGGCTTATTGCCACACTGCCTTCAATAGCCGCTTCCAAAGGGATTTCACTCCATGCAGTGATTGGGGTTGTGAAAGACTGAAAAGCCTAGGCTAGACATGCACCAGACCCTGATTTTTAGGTAACATGCCGGATACCGGATCCACTGCTTAAGATCCTGCCGGACCCGGACCCTGTGAAAAACTCTATTATCCTGACGGATCCGGATCCGGAACCGGAACCGGATCCGGTGCATCTCTAGAAAATAACAAGTTATTTTAGGCAGCACCATTGAAACCCATTCATCCTCCACTTGTCCGTGATCACCATCAAACTTCAATACCACCTGAAGAACTGAAGTCATTCTGACTGGTTAAAGATTATCTGATACTATCAAGCATGATGAAACAATTTCTAAGGAAACTGCAATACTTAAAAAGTGCTTGATGCAGCAAAGTGTGAGTAGCACATGCATTTTGATAGTGATGAAAGTGTGAATGGCTGAAACATTTTAAGAACTTGTAACACTCTTGCAACAAGCAGCCCCATCTAAACCAATCTGCTAATCAGTGCCTGGCCTCACCTGAGTAGGGCTGTTATGCCATTATTCAATTACGGGCGTCACCTGCCAAGGGCCTGATGACTCTGGTCACATGGTACTCTTGCACCTGTATATAAATCTGGACTATCAACACTTCAGTTGCTTGCCTGCCTGCTGGCTGGCCTGCATGGCACAGCATAGCACTTGATGCCTACAAGCTTGCCTACAAGCTTGCTTACATGCTTGCACACTTTCCTCTTTGTGAAAGCTTGCTGTATGTGGCATCATTTGTGGCATTGTGGCATATAATGTGCCTGCTGCAAATTGGGCATTGCTTTGAGAGCTAGCTTGTAGTGCTGCTTGTTTGCTGTGCTACTTGGTGCAAAATATTTTTTTAAAGACTGACCAATGCTATATTCATCATTGGCTCATCAAGAGATACAGTAAAAAGCCCACCTTGCACACTATCATTGTAACATAGCCCTGCGTACTCTGACATTTTGTTCATGCCCACACTTTCAAAGGACCACCGCAACCCATTTTCTCAATACAGCATTGCGACATAGTATCATGCTCAAGGCACTCCAGTCATGGTGAACGATGGGAGGGTGGGGTGGTAACGTGGCCAGGGTACCACAGTTATGGAGAATGATGGGTGGGGTGGGAAGTTGCCATGGCCATATTCATGAATACAACTATGACCCAGTATTTGCCTGTCATCACACAGTACAATTCAACTTTTTAACTGAAATGTACTGTTATTTTTCTGTAGAGTACTGTTATTTAACAGTTCAATTGCTGCTGAAAAAATGTTATATACTGTGATACATTAAACAGCAATGAGCTGTATTTGATTTTTGGTGTGAAATAACAGTAGAATTACAGGTAAATATAATTGCCAGTAACTGCCGTTATTTTGCAGGGAAATTTTCTTAGAGTGTAGAAGCACTCAGAGAGCGCAGACCAACGCCAAGGAAGCTGCTTGATCGATGATTTGACTATGTTACACCCTAAGTCTTTTTACCTTCTTTTTGTGCAGTCACAATTCAATTTCTGGTCACTAGGGGCGTTTAGATATATAGGCCAGCAATGGTGAAGAATCTTTTAAAAAGTCCTGGTTCCGGTTCGTGATCTGGACCACCGCCAGAATTTAATCACTTGTTACTTGGGTCATTATCAACAACTCCAGAAAGTTTTGTCCAAATCAGTCGATTAGTTTTTGAGTTATGCTGCTGACAAACAAACAAACAAACAGACAAACCAACGCGACCGAAAACATTACCTCCTTGGCGGAGGTTGAAAAAATCTGTTTACACTTGATATGTAGAAGATGACATTTACCAAACACTGCCTTCTCCATCAAAAGCTGAAGAGGACTTAGCATGATTGCAGGGAAGCTTCTTCCTTGTGTCGCTTTTGAGAAACAAAAGTCCTATGGGGAAATGTGATTTTTATCTCAGGACGTCGGTAATCAAAATGGCCTATTCGGACTGGATTGAAATATCTCAGTAAATTAACAGAAATTAGGAGGGATTACTGATCACACACCGTTGTAACTGCACTTGTCATCATGCGCGTGCCAACACCACAATATATTATTGATTTTTGAGCACATTATAGCGCATCCATGGAGGCATTTGGTCCCGTGGAACAATTCCAATAATTGCCTGTTGGTTTACTAACCCATCAAAATCCATTCTAATGCGTCTGCATGCGTGTCCTTGTGCGTTTGACCATGTTATCTGATTTTGACTGCGAACACAGCTTGAAACAACTCCCTAAAACAAACAGTTTACTGCAAGGCTGTAATATAAGACCGGAGAGATTGGATATATTGTGTGTTTCGTGCACCCCTGGTCAGAGGACCTACTATTTGATGGAATAGGGGAATTTTTTTGTGTACATACCAGCGGGTTTCACAATCAGGGGCGCTGACAGCTTTGGCCGGGCCCAGGACAAAGTCATCCAAAAGGGCCCCCCAGCCCAATACATGCAATGTAATGAGGACTCAATTCTGAGGCCCCTCTTTCCCTGGGCCCGGGACAAATGTCTTCTTTGTCCCCACCTGTCGGCACCCAGCTACACTGGTTAGATGACCTACTATTTTTTGTGTACACACCAGCGAGTTTCGTGCTTATCCAACAACACCAGAGTCCTCAGCTAATATAAATGCAGCACTTCAGTTCTGTACCTTGACACTGGACAGAGACAGGGGAACGCAGCCTACAGGTACAGGAACGGGGCAGCCGCGTTAGTGTCGATTATGAAGTCTCTTGGAGCTGCGGTGATCTTGCTGTGGATGGGTCTGGGCGTGGTTACTGCAGAAAGCGTAGCAATCGAACACGAACATGAAAGTTTAACCCAAAAAATCTGCTAGCCTGACATCCACACGGTGCTGAGAGAGATGAGCGCCAAGATAGCAGAGCAGCAGGTGGAGCTCAGACATAACAAAGAACAACTGCAGGCCGTGGAGAAGAGGGCAGATGCCATGGAGACCGGGCTGAGAACACAACTACAGGCTGTGGAGACAAGATTGAGAGCCAGTGAAAAGA
This sequence comes from Engraulis encrasicolus, assembly GCF_034702125.1. Classification (NCBI taxonomy): domain Eukaryota; kingdom Metazoa; phylum Chordata; class Actinopteri; order Clupeiformes; family Engraulidae; genus Engraulis; species Engraulis encrasicolus. Next base: position 44,316,836 of record NC_085872.1, on the reverse strand, counting down.
TGGTGGAAGATCAGGAAGTTGTTATCAAGGAGCTGACGGAGAAACAGAACGAGCAGGCATCAGCTGTGGGAGTGGTAGGAGGCCAGGTGGAGGAGCTGAGGAGGGATAGAGAGGCCAGCAGGGTATCTTTCTCTGCAGCACTCGGGGATGGATACTATGGACCATTCGATGTTGCCACCCCCCTTGTTTTCAAGAATGTCATCACCAATGTCGGAAGTGCCTACAACGTCAACACAGGTATAACAGTTTTTTCAAAGGCTTCTTTGGTGTCATTTGAAAAATTGAAATAGCTTTATTGCGGTTTTCACAGAATATGCAGTCAATGAATTAATTTCCATATCACTTAACATTTTCCTTACATATCGGGTAACCCAGTAACAAAATCATATATCTGTTCCGACTTATTCATCAATATTAACAATGTAAAGAAGGGAAATGCAACAGGCAACATCGAAATTATAATGTTTGATAAACACTGAAAAGATAACTAAGAGGGGAAAAAATGAAAATGGAAAATAGATGAATTATCTTTCAGTTGTAATTGACATGTTTGGCAGATGTTCACTAAAAAAAAACTGAAGTGTTGGTGCATTCTGAATTTGGGGTGGGGGGTGGGGCATTAGAGATTGGATAAAAGAACTCTTGTAACATCTTGACAAATGAAATGACAATCACAAATATTATGTTGTGCCTTTAAATATTAGAATCAAATAGAGTAGAATAGAATATAAATTATATAATATAATATAATATATATTGTCATTGTAACACGCACAATGAAATTGAATGAAATTGAGCATTACTTTTTGTTTGAAGCAATAAATAAATAAAAATAAAAAATGCAGTATTAGCAAAATACATGTAGAAAGTAAAGTAATGACCGCTGGGTGGAAGCACATGGGTTCTTAGCTGTTTACAAAACTTTTCATGAATGTCTAAGGTCGTTAGTTGCCCCTATGTAACTCCTCACTTTTATGTGTGCATTGACGTGGCAGTATGAGTGTATGACCTAAATGTATGCATGTCTGTAGGGAGAGAACACAGCGTTTACCTCTGGTCCAAGCGTTCACGCGACAGCTGGGCCACCACAATCTCCAGGCCCTCGGTAGGCGACCAATGCAAGCCCAGCGCTGCTTCTCATGCCCTCCTCTTCAGTGTTCAGGGTTCGTGAGGGAAACCCCACGTATAGTTCTTAAAATCCACAAGTCTTCATGTCTTCCAAAAGCTGTATGAGACTCTAAAGCTGTATGAGTCTCTAAATATCCGATCATTCCTTAACAAACCGGTGTTTTCTCCAATTGCCTGCTCACGGCCTAGCAGGCACGGCTAGCAAGCGAGAGCCACCTCTCCTGAGGTCTCGCTCCGGAAGTCTCCCGTGACCTCTGAACCCCTACCTTTTATAGGTAACCAGTTGTGTCTCCCCCGTGTGATGTGGATATGGTAGTGGGCTGTACTGTTCTGTGCACCTACTGACCCTTTACATCGTAACAAATGTCACTACAATCTCTAAATGTGACAAAAAGTGGTCAAATTTACAAGTGTAGTCTGGTCTAGCCTGATTATCATGACTTTTAAATCTTTCTGATACTTGGTCAGACCAAGACCATAACAATGATAGTTCTCAAATGGCATGGTTGACCCACCTTCCTTGGTTTGCTACTGGTCGAGGGCAGAAAAGGTTGAGCCAAAGCTTAAATCAAACATTTTCTTAGACCCCTTAAAACATCTCTGCTTAAACTACATCACTGCCTTGAACACACCTCTATCCAGGACCATTGGAGATGCTCGGTCCCCAACAGGGGGAACTCCAATCTGCCTGAACAAGCAATTTTCCTGAGCTAGTGTAGCAGAGCCGAAGGCATTGCGTCACTGCGAGGGCGGAGCCTGGGTAACTCTGGGCCTGCCCATATGTATCTTGTTGTTTTGCAACTTTAAAAAATATCAACAGCACTGGAGTTAACCTTGAGGGGGTATCTCATTTATTGATTGATTTACTTTATTAATGTATTTATTGCTTATATTATTACTTTGTTATTACTATACATTTATTATTAGCCTAGTTATCAATTTATATGAGTGGGGGAGCTCAAGCACTTTTGACTATGTATATAGGCTACTACTTGAAACTACGCAGCGTTGTTGCTCCACACACAATTTTGTTGCCCTCAATGACAATGACAATAAACTCTTCAATCTTGAATGTTCAGTGGCACTGCAGACTATTTCACAATCAATTCAGTCTGGCAAAGCAGACTATTTCTGCCTTCAGTATATTTAACATGGTGACCAGTGGGTGAGCTTCAATTAGTGGGGTTTCAGTGTTTAACACATGGTTCAGTAACCTCTTAGTACAGGCCCACCGCGAGACCAATTCAGGCTTTGCTGAAAACACTCAACTAAAATCTAACAATGACATTACTTAAAATCTTAAGTAACAGATTAAGACCACCTACATTCAGCAACTATTAGCATCTTTGCACATTATTATAACACTTCTTTTTTTGTCTCAGGTGTGTTCACAGCTCCAGTGCGAGGCGTCTACCACTTTGTCCTCTTTGTGTTTGGAGATGCCCATGCGTCCAACCCAACAGGGGCCTCACTTCATCACAACGGCAAACACGTCGTCATTGCATACGATGCCCAGGTGAATGGCCACCATGTTAAACCAGCCAATGGAGCCTCTCTGCTGCTGGAGGTGGGAGATGTTGTCCAAGTGAAGCTGTGGCCCAAAGGATGGGTGAGGGATAATGCAAATGGCCACACCACCTTCTCTGGACACCTGCTCTTCACCATGTGATGAAGTCTTCAGACAGACACAGGGCTTCAGAAACGTACAAGACAGCTTTCTGGATATGGCACAGCAGCTAGCTAAAGTAGTCACTTCCACGTCACTTCCACTTTCAGTGGGTGGAAGGGGCGATACTGTAGTATCTAGTATGACTAATTAGATAGTTTATAGTTAGATTATATACATCTGCTGGTTATATGAACATGTGGAACACCCATGATATGGTATGTCACTGATTCTTGAGAAAGTGGCTAAAACAGGTTGTAATCTTGAAAGAAAAAAATGAAGTGAATTACAAAATAATATGGTATATCCTCGTAAACAAAGGTCTTAACTTTTCAGAAATGCACAAGGCCAATCTCCCCATTTTGATTTTTTTTCAGAAATCAGGTTTTTCTCCGATCATACCTTGTTTTTTGTCAACACCGTCAGACACAATTAAAAGCAATAAAAAGTGTATTGATTTGGTTGCATATGTATCTGGAGTTTTTAAGTGATTGTGTGTGTTTTTTGGTTCACACATACGCCTTTAAATGTTGAAAATTCACTTACATTCTATTTTAATACTGCTTCATGTGTTCTAATTTAAAAATATGTGCTGTCAGACAATGCTTACTTAATGCCTAAATAGATCAAACATTTTTTTGTAATTTCACATATATTCTTGTAGGCTTAAATTTGCTATTACTTTGATAATTCAACAACTCCAAAGGAAAATTTTATAAGTACTTTCATTTAAAATGTCCAAAACTCCTTCTTACGGTGGTGACTTAAGAACTGACGGTGGTGACAGTAATCTGAAGGTGGTGAAAGTTACCTAATTATTACCTACATTTAGCAAAATAAATAGCCCTCTCAAGTCAATGACAGCTAGCATTAACACTTTATTTTTCTGTGTGCACAGTATGCTTGTGCATGTGTTTTTTCTTCATTTGTTAGATACTGTAGGAAGTAGGCCTAGTTTATTGAAAATGTGGCATAAACAGGTTTTAAGTTGTTCAAATCCAAAATATAGAGGTGTATTATCATAGATTAAGGTCTTGGCTGTGCAGTGAATGTATTGGCCAAGCTCCCCATGTTTTACATTTTTCAGAAAATGGGCTCTTTCTTGGTTTTGTCACCAGCGTCAGACAGAATTAGAAGTAAAAAAAAAAACATGTTTACTATATTAAAGTGAATTACTTTTACAATTCAACATAATTGTAGATACTTATTGGAAGCATATTCTTAAAACTTGTCAAAAACATGTAAAACACTACTTTTTTGTGAACTACATCAGATGTCACCACCGTCAGGTTTTGTGACAAAAAACCCTCCAAATGCACCTCAGTGGAGGCTAGAGTATAAGTTTGGCTCAATTGGCACAATTATTACTAACATGTCTGTTAAAGTTTCATTAACCAGTACAATTTAGTAAAATATGGAACAAGATGATGAGCGGAACAAAATCTGACGGTGGTGACATCTGACGGTGTGAGACAAAAAAACACTCTTTTACATATTGTGCATTTTTTGCTCACATTAGCCACTTCGTTTTCGCTCTGTTTCTTAGGGGCTTCATGCCGCTTCTGAAAAAGTATATATAATTAACATTAATGTAACATAATACTGTTAAAACCCCCGACGGTGTTGACAGTTTATGGTTGGGACAGTACCAGTGTCCAAACAAATTAACAAATTGAGGAGAAATTAGTACATTTACAGGAGCTTCAGTGATGGTGAAGTATTCAGTAGAGCTGAAGGTTTGAAAAGGGGCCCTAAGTAATGACAATGACCTTGTCCATCCCTGATTTTATTGTCTTTTAAAAAAAATCTGACGGTGGTGACCAATATGCTGGACATACTTTGAGCAATCAGAAAATAATAGTAAATATTGTTCTACACGCACTATGTGCATATCTGCACAACCACTTCAATATGGACTTTCACATCATGGTGATATTATTCAATAATATCAGTGATTTTTACATTTTAAGTTAATTGAAATGATGATGTCTGTCCTTGGGACAGCTGTTTTTACAGGGTGTGGGCAGCTTTATAGCCATGAAAAGTAATAAAATTACACTTAAATATTTCAAACGACTGTACATTTGTGTAACAGACCCCTGGGTCTTTACCTGGATTCATTTTGTTCATGAAAATGTAGTTTATTTTCAACAGAATTGGCAGTTTATTGCAGAGACATGTTTTAGCCGCTTTCTCAAGAATCAGTGATTTGTCTTACACTGTAAGTGTTCTCTGTTCAAAGTGACTAAACTAAAAAAAGACCACAGACAAAAATGCTAAATAAACACACACATTTGCTTGAAGTATGAACAGTCTCCAGTGTGAAAGTATGTTTATTTATATAAAATGAATGAATACATACTGTATCATCAAAACAGAGATGCAGCATGTGAGTTAACAGAGGAGTCATGACATGTTGTTTTATTTGCATTTTGGGATTCAGTGCTACAGGGTCATGCCACAGTAACGGAGCAAATCTCCACACACTTGCGTCTGAAAATATTCTGAAAACATTACCACATGTTCCTTAGACCAAGGCTGTCACAATATTCAATAAGTCAATATATCATACAATACGTTTTTACAAGCATGATACAAACATTTGTAAATGCTTTGTTAAATATTAATTGTTATTAAATGTTAATAAAGTGTTTATAAAGCTGTGAATAGGACGTTATTGTTAAGTGTTACCCCATGATTAATATACTCTGTATAATATATAATGTTATTTCTTCTTTGTCTTTCTCAACTACATTGAGTGACAGTTATGTATGATAATGTGTTGAAAAATGTTGATATTGACAGACATTTTTATGAACTATTTTACCCATTTTAACCTATTTGATAAGTGGCTATTTAGATATTTTTAAGACGCTGTGTTGTTTGAATATCTAGCAGCAACTAAAAAAAGATGTTGTCCTTTGTATTACTGTACATGGTTCTATAAACCACTTCCAGTCCAGTCCATAGTACATATCAAAGCCATACCTTCCAAGGGAAATGATTCCCTTTTCCATCTAATATATGTCGATCTCTTGATGTAAAAATGAAATTAGGTGAGATTTTTCTCTGAATGTCATGAGGCAGCTGTGGCCTAATGGTACGGAAGATTACGGTTGCAGAGTTGCGGGTTCGAATCCCACCCTTACCTCTGCCTACAAATCCATTAATGGCTGAAATACCCTTGAACAAAGGCTCTGCTCTGTTACCAATAGCCTGTATATAACGGTAAGTCACTTTGGATAACGGCGTCAGCAAAGTGGTGTAATTTAATGCTGTGTAAATGTAATTAAAAGACGTAAAACAAATGGCGAAAAATTATCTACCGTACATGTGTGTAAACAGGCCTTAATGCAGTGAGCCTCAGGCGGACTGGATGCCCTAATGGAGTGCAGGTGCAGCAGCAGGTGGATGAGGTTCCCACTGGGTCAAGGTCATTACTGTGGGTGCGTTCCAATATGCAGACTTCCGTCCTCGCTTGCCTGCTTGTGACCTCATGATGATGTCACTGACGAAAGAAAATTAATCAATATTTAGCAAAAGCACAATTGTAATGTCATTTTCTCATTTGCAATTGGGATTGGTGAGTGAAAAACAGTCCCTTAAAAAACGTTGTGGCTTGGCTGAAATCTGAGAAACTATTGTTTTCTCCACGGAGGCGAGGCCACAAGCACAAGTGGAGGACGGTAGTCTGCATATTGGAATGCACCCTCTGTTGCCTTGATGACAGCGAGTTGCCTTCGGCGGATGAGGTCATTTGATAACATGCTGAATGCAGGCAACCAGCAGGTTTGCTCAATTAGTCAACGCTGTGAATCTGCAAGAGTAGTACCCAATTTAATTTGTGAAGGTGTTGGTTTAGAGAGCCACTGATTGTTTGTTGATGGCCACATAATTGCCCATTAGGATTAATTGCAAACAGAAGGCGCTGGATTGTTAGCCTGATCATCCTCAAAATCGTGTTTAATATGAGATTTGATTCAGCTCTCTGTCAGCGTGTCATATCTCGCCTTTTGCCTTGCTTTACCCTTCCATTGACTCTCCTTTATTACTTCACTTCTCCTTGCTTTGGTTGTCCTGTTCTCTCCTCTAATTTGCCTCTCCTTTCCTCTAACCCTGCTCTTCTCTGACTCATCTCTCCTCTCCTTCCCCTCGTCTCCTCTGCTCTCCCCCCTCTCCCCTCTCTGCCCTCCTCTCCTGTCCCCTCTTCTCCTACCCTTCCCTCCTCTCAAGTCAAGTCTGCTTCATTGTCCATTTATTTACATGCACTGGTCATACAAACAATTGAAATTAGGGCTTCTTACCTGTCCCCTAAACTCCCTTCCACTCTTCTTTTCTCCCATCCCATGCACTCCTCTCCCCTCCCTTGCACTCCTCTCATCTCCTTTACCCTCCTCTGCTTGCCTGGGTTGGGATTGTCTGGCATAAGCAGGGTTGGGGAGTAACGGATTACATGTAACGGCGTTACGGTAAAAGGATACAAAATAAAAGTAACTGTAATCCGTTACAGTACAAGAAAAAAACGATGTAATCAGATTACAGATACATTCAATGAGAATGGGGATTACTTAACAGGATTACAATTTGTGGGAGGTTGAGTCTTTGGGCCCTTTTATTTAATTAATTATTAACACACTGCTTAGCTGACAACCATTTAAACCCGGAGTATTCAAAGGCTGCATTACACTCGCATACATTGCATCCAAACGCGCATACATTTTCAATCACAAACCACACGAAATCCAAGTTTTGTCAACATCTGTTGTTTCTTTATTTTGTTTTGCCTAATTCCATTGTTTATCCTTATGAGTTAAAACGAGTGGGTTTTCAGTGTTTTAAGAGCACTTAGCAATGTTTCTTGAGCATTTGAAAGTTTCATGTCTTACCGGTCTCGCAGCACTTCCGTGTTTGGCAAAGGGTTGCGTGCTGGCGAGAGTGACGTTTTTATCATTGGGCACATTCGCGTGAGCGCGTCCTCTCGCCATCACATTGACTAAAAACTTCATAATTATTGCCGTTTGTATGTTGACATGCATTTGTAGGCCTACTTGTTTGTTATTTTTAGACTCGTCCCAGCATCTCTAGGCCTATAAGAGGGTCTGTGCGTCCGTCTGAAACGCATTCTTCAAATTGTTCCCTCCTGTGTCCACAAGGTGGCAGTGTTGACTATTTGGCCCGGAGCACGCAGCTGATTGCATTGCGCAGCGCCAGCAGAGAGGAGTGCACTGTAAGTGCTCGTACATTGACATACCCTCTTATAGAGATGCTGGGACGCATCTAAAAAGAAAAACATTATCTCCTGCGTTCCTGCCGTATCTTTGTGCCTATCCGTAAGACCCTCGACACTCTACTTTTTAACATTTGGTTAAAAATGTGTCAGTTCTCACAAATAAAATGTTTAAAATGGGTCAATGCTCATTTAAACCCTAAGTAATCCAAAAGTAATCCAAAAGTAATCAGTTACATTACTTTGTAAAAGTAATCCAAAAAGTTACAGTAAAATTACATTTTAATCAAGGTAACTTGTAACTGTAACGGATTACATTTATAAAGTAACTTACCCAACACTGGGCATAAGGCAGGAGGCTATTGTCTTGTCCTCTCCTGTTCTCTCTCCTCTGCACTCCACTCCTCTCCTCCCCTCTTATCTCTCCTCCTCGCCTGGGTGGGATTCCCTGGCCTAAAGGGCCGTACACACACATCGCTGCTGGTTACTTGCTCAGCGATGCGATGTGGGCGGATCCAGAGTTGAAAAGATTTTATCTTCGAGCGAGGCGAGTAAGCGAGGCGAGTAAGCGAGTAACCAATTGGAAGGCAGAGTTCGGTACTTCTCGCCTGTTCATTGGCAGTTAAAGCCGCGGGAACTTTCAGCGAACGTTCTATGAAAGAGAGGCGAGTAGGCGAGCAAGCGAGAAGCTAGTAAATAGCAGCGATGTGTGTGTACAGCCCTTAAGGCAGGAGGCCGATGTCTTGGTAGCAGTGCACTTAATATGGCACTGAACTGAACTGAGCAGAGCAGTGCCCTTGTGGCTCCTCCATAGAGGTAGAAAATAACACTAGAGAGGACATGGCAATTCACGACAGCACTGGGAAGTGGCACATGGCGCCTCCCATTGTCTGTAGGTAGTGTAGGCACCTTCAGTCAATTCAAGTCAATGGAGAACACGCCCACCTCTGTTAAAAAAATGGACTAAAACTGTGTGTATATGAAGTAACCCATTAATCAAAGACCAGATTTGAAATGTCAGGATAAATATCTACTTAAATCATATGAGTCGATAAAATACATCTAAAAATCGAATTATATTAATTCTGTACATATTTAGCAACACACTTCAACTATTGTCCTTGTAGAGTGTGTTGATGGACATTTTCACATTATTAAGCCATTTTTTGATAGCGGTGAGCCTCCTTCTCCATGGGTCATTCCACGCCAAATCTCCGAATCATCCCGCACGACCATCTCAGATTTGGCAGAAAAAAATCAAGGAGGTTCACAAACGTCCCAATAGGAAAAGTGCAAAATTATAGCTCTCAACTCATAGTTTTGTCATTAAAAATGTTTTTGTCAGGTACCCCCCTGACTCGTTTGGAACAGACTTCTCAGAGAGCCCACTTTCAGGGTGTTGTATCTACAAAACTACTTTAAGTAGGTCCTTGTGAATTTCAAGGGGTAACATTTGGAACATGTACTTGTGAAATGTGGATTTTCACACATCCTCTTGTCATTTACCACCGTTTTATGGGGGCTTTAAGTTGCTTGAAAATTTCTCACCTTTGAATTTGTGGGCATCTTTGAAGGACTGTGGTAAGTGCAGATTTAAAGACAGAGGTTTGATATGGACAATGTATGTTCCCAACCATTCTGTGCATGTTGTGTTGAAAGACTGATCTTCTGCGATGAACAGTTTAGAAGATATGAAGTCTTTAAAATGGAAAAACTGAAACGTGGTGCCATCTTTGCCACGTTATTAAAAAAAAATGTCACGACTCACCACCATATTATCAACAGTTTTGGAAAGATTAGATGTCTGTTCTGAACATATCCAAAAACTGGGATGGTATTCTGCCTCATTTGGTCACAATGATTTTTTAAAAACCCACTGTTGTGTGACTTCCACTGCTCCTATGAAAACCTGATATTGGGGGGCAACTTTGCCACACTATACCAAAACAATGACAGCAATCACCACAATGAACTGAACAGTTTTGGAAAGATAGGATGTCTGTTTGTAACATATCCAAAAACTGGGATGGTGTTCTGCATCAATGTCTTGTAATGACTCTTGAAAAACCCCTTTGCTGTTACATCAGCAGCTCCTGTGAAAATACCTAAGTCACATTAATTACCAGGGGCGGAGCTATAAGGGGACAAGCAGGGCATTTGTCCAGGGCCCTCCTGAATTTGTGGTAGGGGCCATAATCATGACCTTTGCTGACTTTTGGGTGCCAATCTATTTGGGCTGACACTGTGAATGGCAGTTTGACTTGAGCATTTTTGATACAAGAAATGTGACTTGAGTATTTTTGAAGCACAGTCAAGAAACAGTTGAGTGATTTATATACCATTATTATTTTTCTTTTTCTTTTAGCTTTTAGGTAACTACATTTTTTGGTAACTAAATGTCCGTGAATTAAAGGTTATGGCCCTGTGTTTAAACCTCAACACTGTAGGAGTTAACATTTTGCTATTATACCATAAAGTAAGTCTTGAATTGCAGTAGTGATAAATTAATTGAATCATTTTGATTTGTAAAGTAGCATTGTTAACACATAGTCTTGATACAGGATGTTTGCCGAACTTTATTTCAGCATATGATTTTTTTAAACAAATTTATTTAAGCTGTAAAGATATTTTGATATTTTAATTCAACACATTTCAAATATTCCATCACTTCTGCAGCTTTGTTCTGTTACTGGAGGTGCATATGAATTCAACACTTAGGACCTTTGCTATCCACCAACACAATGCGCTAGGTTCCTCGGTCATGGTTAGGACTGGGGCGGGGCCAAGTTCTATGAAGAGGTCACCTTTGTCATGGTTTTTTTTGGGGGGGTGGGACACTTCTATTATCATGGAGAAGAGAAAAAAACAGTGATGATACACAAGGAGGAGACTGTTCGTAAGGAGGTAACCTGACTAAACAGCGGTCCTGCCCCTCCAATCACCATGACTGAGCTACCCTGAGCATGGTGCTAGACTACTGAAATACTGACTGGATGCTCATCAAGGGTCAACTCTGTCATAGAGCTGAGCAATGCAAGCATTAATGTTTGATGTTCTATGTTAACCCTGATCAGGTTGAACAAATGCACATACTTGCATACATGCAGCGAAACACAAATCAAATGTAGAAAGAATAGTCATATAATAGAAGGCAATATCTCATAAACAATACAAAATAATCCACAGCAGGCCTCAGAACTGCATCAAAGTTGGTAAACAAGTTATTAAAGATTGTTATGAATTGTAATAAAAAGCATTGAGATGTGGTGATAGTCAGGATGTACTTGTTTCAAGATCTACGGGGATGTTTCAGTGATTCAACATTTCATCACTTTATTCCGGTATTTGGTTTTCAGTGCCTAAAGATGAAGTTTACACACGTCTATAACCTTTGATTTACTGAAATGTAGTTACTGAAAAAGCTGGGAAAAAAAACTCTGTCAACAGCCACTTTCACTTTTTGCCGTATTGTATTGAGAGTGTCGAAAATGCTCAAGTCAAATATCTTGTATCAAAAATGTCTGACTCAAATTGCTCAAGTCATTCACAGTGGCGGAACAATTGCACATAGGGCCTCATGGCTAATACTGGTAGATAGGGCCCCCATGTAGCCTGCAAAGATCAGAGCAGGGGCCCCACCTCAATAGAGCAGCAAGCTGCAGATGTCACGCAGTCGTTTTTACAAGTCCATTTTTAAAAAATGAGACAGAGCACCACCCCAGTTTTTGGATATGTTAAAAACAGACATTGAGTCTTTCTAAAACTGTAAATGTCATAGTGGTGAGTGCTGTCATTTCTTTTGTATAACATGGCGAAGATGCCACTAATATCAATTTTTCATAGGAGCTGTGGAAGTCACACAACAGTGGGTTTTTGAAAAATCATTGTGACCAAATGAGGCAGAATACCATCACAGTTTTTGGATATGTTAAGAACAGACATCTAATCTTTCCAAAACTGTTGATAATATGGTGGTCAGTAGTGACATTTTTTTTAAATAACATGGCAAAGATGGCACCACGTTTCAGTTTTTCCATTTTAAAGACTTCATATTTTCTAAACTGTTCATCGCAGAAGATCAGTCTTTCAACACAACATGCACAGAATGGTTGGGAACATACACTGTCCATATCAAACCTCTGTCTTTAAAACTGCGCTTACCACAGTCCTTCAAAGATGCCCACAAATTTAAAGGTGAGAATTTTTTAAGCAACTTTAAGCCCCCAGAAATTGGTGGTAAATGACAAGAGGATGTGTGAAAATCCACATTTCACAAGTACATGTTCCAAATGTTACCCCTTGAAATTTGTAAGGACCTACTTAAAGCAGTTTTTTAGATACGGCAATCTGAAAGTGGGCTCTCTGAGAAGTCTGTTCCAAACGAGTCAGGGGGGTACCTGACAAAAACATTTTTAATGACAAAACTATGAGGAGTTGAGAGCTATAATTTTGCACTTTTCCTATTGGGACGTTTGTGAACCTCCTTGATTTTTTTCTGCCAAATCTGAGATGGTCGTGTGGGATGATTCGGAGATTTGGCGTGGAATGACCCCCATTCATTCCATTTATCAGACCTACCTACAGATAATGGCCGCCACAGATTGCCATCAGAAGGGGGGCGGGGTCACCTCTAGTGTTATTTTCTACCTCTATGGACTCCTCGTCCTCAGAAGTGTCCAAAAGACGGAGCCCCCTCCCCTAATATCGTCACCCCCCACCCCCACACTCCACCCCGCTGAAGACTGCAGGCGATTAAAAAACAATACCACAAATGAATGGCAGAGACGGCCACAGGAATGGGAAGCAATCAACCATCTGCTGGCACCTGCAAAATTGGATTGAGACCATGACTGCCGAGAGAGAGAGAGAGAGAGAGAGAGAGAGAGAGAGAAGCTTAATCTTCACAGGTTGAAATCTATATGGTGCTGTGGTCTGCCTTTCCTCTCTTTCTTTTTACCTCTCTCTCATTCAATCTGTCTTCCTCTTCTCCCTTTGTCTTTCATCCTCTCCCCTCCCTCCCTCCCTCTCTCTCTCTCTCTCTCTCTCTCTCTCTCTCTCTCTCTCTCTCTCTCTCTCTCTCTATCTCTCTCACACACACACACACGTCTCTCCCTGTTGTTGTCCTATAGCTCCTGTTGAAGACGCAGACATGATTTTTTTTTCGGGGTGGGGGTGTGTCCAGCTGTCACATAAAACAGCAGCAGCCTAAATGAAGAACATGGATCAGCACTTGCACCCAGGGGCGGAGCTAGGGGTGCATCCTACAGGGGTCGGAGACCTGTAGTCGATAGATTTGGTTGACGGGAAAACAGTCAGTCGGGGGAAAGTGCTTACCTGCCCTGATATGCGCGAGCCACAGTGTGTTTTTACTTTGAAATTCATGAAGTGTAGTAAATTATATTTACAGGCTTGTCTCAGATGACGGAAGTAATGTCGACGCAGCTTTAGCAGCATAGAGGCTATTCGGCTTGTATTGATAATCATAAACACCTGTACTATTTACAAACTTCCAAATGCTTCGTTTTGACAGTAAAGACAATATTTGTACTACTGTAGAAGTTTGGTGTCATGACGTGATTTTTGTGGTAAGTTTGGAGAGATTGCCAGGATCCATTCGCACTTGCGGCAAGCTATTCGGAATAACCATAGAATAACTTGGTTACTCTGCTAATGTTCGCCCATGCCAGAAAACACTTCGGGTGGACTACTGGATGGATGTTACGGTTTAAATGGCATTAGGGTAAATCTACTCCGAACCATCGCTTTAAAGGTGCACTGTGTAGAATGTGGCCAGAATGGGTACTGCAACTATGCTGCTCATTTAACCTGGGTTGCCTATTTAGTAGGGCGGTTAAGTGAGTTTTGACTTCAAGTCATGATGCAAAGGTCCCCTTTGGCATGGAAGTGCCTTAGGGTCATACAAATAACTTACTCCGAAGACACAAGTGAGATCACTCTTTTTTTTCGGAAATAGACACGTTTTTTCAAAATGGCCACCAATGCATCGAAAATTCTCAATAGAGTCTATAACGTTGCTTCTGTTAACGCTATGATGACAAACTTGGTGTCAAAGTATACATTTTTGGGGTCAAGGAATCCAATAAAATATGTCTTGAGTAAAGAAAAATCGGACGGTGCGTTCCACTCTGCTTTTCACAGCGCGCGTGCAAAGACAGATCCTGTCTAAAATCCCTCAGCACACATTTTACAGTGTGGAGAAATAATGCAATGAACACAAAACAATGAAATGAGCGCAATGCATTTCTTCTTCTTGTTTTGTCGCACAAGTTGTCTGTTCGTGCAAAACTTCGTGCTGGTACAGGTTGTGATTAGGTTAGGCTAATCGCATGATTCACTGTTCCGAGGCTGTTTTATGCGTTGCATGAACTGCCGGTTTCTGAGGAAAAGAGAGGGCGCACAAGCGCTACGGAGCGAGGTTGATAGCTCGTATTTTCAAGGAACTTCAATTCTTGGTGGTATCTGGCATAGGCCTACCGTGTTCTGGCAGGTAGCTTGATAAGCAAGACCCTCGTCTCTCTCTTCAAGAGGGGGTGTGGCTCGTCGGACAGGTTCCGTGGGTAGCCTATAGCCTGGACAGACGGTGTTTTTTGATAATGTGAAAAATCCGGGATATTTCCGGGGAAAAATAAAATCTGGAAGAAATCGGGAAATAAGTCAAATTTAGGGAGTTTCCCGGGAAATTAGGGATGGTTGACAGGTATGCTGCCTGGCCTGCCTGGCTCTCTCTTTCCCTCTCCCTCTCGTGCTCATAGAAACGGCCTGCAGATTGATGCACGATGTTGGATGCCTCGCGTAGCCTACATGCGCTTCTTCACCTGGTTTATTACCTGGTAGCTACTTAGCCTTTTTCCCCTGTAGCGCACTTACTCGTCAAAACTCTACTACCGGTTGGATTCACTCGGGCAAAAATCAGATGTCATTTGCATCGCCTATAATTCGTACACAATACAGCGAACGAAAACTGAAATAATTCTACTGTTGACGTGAATGGACATTTCAAACTATTAACCAAAACAGCAGAATACGAGGAACACACGACGTGTAACCAAGCTCTCATTAACAGGGCTCTTTTGTAGAAGAAATACTTTTTCACGAAGGCAGGGAAGCTGCGTCAAATTATCAGGAAAAACTCTCTTTGAAAGGCTACATCCACTCACTTCTCATCGAAATGCTTGCGTCCCTTTTGTTGTTGTCATACAGGAAAAGGCCTGCAGAATCAGGATCTTAAATAGCATGCAATTGTGCATAACTTTACAGCAAAATTAATATTAGAGCAGAGAGCAGTTAAGCCATTTCATCATGAGAGGTGTGGGGTACCTGTCCGCTAAACATGAAGACTTCCACAGTTAAGTCCAAAGACGGCACATTTGGGAAGGTGGAAATAGTCGGACACAACTCTCACACACCTCTCCCTCGAAACGTTATCCGTGACAGATCGTCTGGACATTTTCATATTTCAAAAAGTAACTCGCCAGCCCAGCTGACCGAAGAGACCCCCCTTGCGCTGTTTTTCAAAGTATGAAGGAAGGGCGGGACTCAGATTGGGCTCGTTCTTGTTATTGGCTGTGCCGACAAATACCAATACTGTGATTGGTCAAACGTCGTTGTCGGTTGTGGCAGCTCTCCTGTCATTACAATAGTGGGAATTTCTGCGGTAGCGTAGGCCTACACTTTTCTTGTCGCTCGACCCCCCCCTAAAATGTTCTCCTCGGATCGGCACGATTCACATAAAGAACCCATTTTGATTTCAAAACGGCGAATTTCGCCGAAAGGTGGCAAGTTTGCATGCCTGATAATCGGAGGTAAAATAAGCATTTTTTTAAATTAGAAAAACGTTTGCCAAATGCATATTGAGTTCATACGTTACTAATAATTAAATACATATCAAATAAGTGTTAAGTTAGTGTATTGTAGAGAGTACTAGGACAGCAACAACTATGTTCACAGTTTTAGGTAGGCATGTCATACCTACAATAGTGATTAAAACTAATAGCTTAGCGTCAAAATGGCCGATTTTGATGCTAAAAGGGAACATACAGATCAAATAAGTGTTCAATAGTAGGACAACAACAACTATGTTCACATGTTGAGGTAGGCACATTCATATAATTGTGATTTAAACTCATAGCTTAATGTAAAAATACATTACTAACACTTTCTATTTAGACATTGAAGAACTATGGGAACATGAACCATGGCATCCACAGAGAGACATGCAAGGCAGCTTCTGCATGAAGCATTTGCAAGGTGCTTTACAGTTAGTTTTGCACTTGCAAATGACAAGTTCTGGCAAGTCCTTGGAAATAGTGGCAGTTGTATTGAAAACAGGTGTTGGTGGAGCATCTGCCGAATCTTGCTGCCATCCCCAAAGACACGGTGAGACAGATGCATGTTGTTTGGCAAGTCTATTGCCCCATACATGCCCACTCTAAAGAGAAACATGATTAGTGACACAAAGGCCCTCCAATATTGTAAGGCACAGTTATATTATGTAACTATGCACAAATTGTTTTACCTGATAAGCTACTCGAAGAAGATGCTGATGGAGTGCATCACTGCTTGGTGGCATGTGGTCAAAGTCTTTTCCTTTGTGGAAGAAGAGGGAGAATCGTGCAGCATCCACGGTTGTGATGTCCTCAGAAACACCATAGAGCATCAGGACAAATTTCTGTAGTATGGATGTGTGGGTTGTGATCATCTCAGGGGTCGGGGTGGGGCCAGAGAGCAGCTGTAGTGGTACAGTGAGCTCAGGCAGCGACTGCCACACTGACCAGGCTGTCTTCTTGCCTTTGCCAAAGAATGCAGATGTAGTGTCACAACCCGTTAGGGCATGAAACGCTGGAAGTGCCATTGCCTTGGAAGGACCAAGACTCTCTGCAATTTCATGTGCTGGAATGTATCTGGTAAGGGAAAAATATATTTATTGGCTTACTGAAATAAAAGCTAATAGACATATAGTTGCTATTACAGAATTACTAGTGAAATTAGCTGTACCTGAAGTGGCGCCGAACACCAAATGCAATCCAGAGCTCATCAAGTCCAAGCTCCACAAAGGTGGCAATAGGGAGGGAAAGTAATCTCATCGCCCCCTGCTGGCAACGTTCCAACCCCCTGCAACAAATGAATGTTTTTTTTCTTAGAAAAATTACATCTCGGCCCTGACGACGAAGTAGAAGTAGTGGCAGTCATATTATGGGCATGTTGGCCCGTTTTATCGAACCAGGTGGTAAAATGTTCGGTTTTTCACTGATCTGAGCTGATTTTAATATTCTTTAAAAAGCTAATACAGAACTACACTTCCTGGCATGTGTGGCTTGTTTACTCCATGTAATTAGCATAGCCAAATTAGCATAGCCAAACATGAGCCAGAGAGGTGGTTACTCGTCACCACAGAAGCCATCATATCTACTAGAGAATTTAAAACCATACCAAAATGATCGCGTGTATATATGTGTAATAAGAAGACAATGTGGAACTCATAGGATTACAAGAATGTGAAGATATGCGAAGAACTTGCGTTCGTTCGCGTTCGTTTGTTTCTCTGTGTTGTCAACGAGGCGCGAAGCACAGCATGCTGGGAGCTGTAGTCCGTTTCCGACCAGATTGGCACAATTTCTATTTTTCTTAAAAGGGCAAAAAATGACTTGAGATTTTCACAGGTAGTAGTTCATGCTATTGTGTACGCTGAAAAATTGGAATATAGTTCCAAGTCATATCTTTGTGGGATTTTTTTTAAAAACTTGTCTATGGGAGTTTCAATAGGATCACCCTGGTGTTTGGAACGTAACCGCTAGGATCGCTGTTTTCCACTTTCCCTCCCAATGGCCAGCACAACAACATCGCTATCATTGCTGCGAACAATCACCTGACGATGACCAGCAAGAGTAGCTGCAGCCACATGCAAGAAAATCCGTGTGTCCGCTTCTTCTTGTGTGCAAGGAGCCAATGCATCAGTGCTAATGCCAGCTGGTGAACTCACACAGTCCTGAAGCAGAGTAGTGAAGAGCTCCTTGCCCTGAAACAAGGATGCATGAGTGTAACTGGGGATATGCCACTAAAGTCAGGTTTTCTGGGTACATCATGTAACTGAACAATTGAAAAATGGCAATACCTGTGGAAGTGTCATGAGCTTCAAGCTTTTGGCTAGTTCCATGAACAACTCCTGCTTGTTCAGATCCACTCGTAGGAACGAAGCCCAGTTACCAGGTACTTTGGTTGAGAGAGTAATGCCCCATGTACATCAAGCGCTACCAAAGCTGGGGTGGTTGAAGAAGTTTCGCCATGAATTAGTTTTATTCGCTCTGGACGCTGCACTGACATGTTTGATTCAGCTAATCACATAACGGCTCTGTCTTGACAGCCTGGGACATTCCTCGATATGAACGTTCCAATTGGTTTTCGCCGAACCGCGTCATATTAGCTTGAGTTTAATCGTCAAAATTCGCCCAGGTCGCTCAAGAAGCTTCGCTCCTGCCGAATTTGCTCTGGTAGCTTTATTCGCCTTCCCTCCATAGAGAAACAATGACTTCCGCCGCGCAGATCGCTTAGTTCGCCTTCGATGTTCACGGGGCATAACCATCCTTCTTGCACCAGTGCCTCTATGCTCCCTAGTTCCGGACTTCAAACTTGTCTTTGAATATACATCCCAGACAATGTCAACACGGTCATTTCTTTCAAGCCAGGAAAGGATGTAAGGTGCAAAAACATCTGTGAAGTATTGTCCGATGGTCACAGCACTTCCAGGACGAAGCATCTGAACAAGGACAGCACCATCCAGAACAGCTGCAGTTGTCAGTGGTCTGTGGTTGTTCAAATCTCTAGTAACAATGCAATCTAGAATCTCACTTGAGAATGATCTCAGGATGGGAGGGATGGAAAGAGCTTCACAAGAAGTTGAAAAAGAACCTGTAAATGCATGCTTCATAGGGAGAAACTCTTGCCGAAGGATTTTTGGCTGCTTTGAAGATGATGGAGACATCACTAGATGTGTTGTTTTTCATGTCAGCAACAGCTTTGCTTAGGTCATCATCAAACACAAGGGACCAGGCACGATTTATTTGAACTGATCTGATGTCAGGAATCAGCTGTTCAATATCCTCCCGAAGTCGTGTGGTGTTGCATTTGGTGTTTGGAAATCCCAGATTAGCAGTGCACTCGTCATAGAGGGCTGTCAGGGTAGACACCAGCAATTCCCCTGAACAGCGATACCCCTCGATGCAATCAAGTAACTCATTGAGGACTTGTGCTCTGATGACCTGAATTGCTTTACTTTCAGTTGAGTCGCATCCAACAGTTTCAGCTTGTCTATACAGTCTAGTTAGGCATGCACGGTGATATACAGCATCAATGGCAATCATGTCACCAGCAGCTAGCTCAGCCAGTAGACGCCTGTCACCAACCGCCTGAGCACATTGTTTTACTCTTCTATTCAAGGCAAAGGTGGCAGCCCTCCTCAATTCCTTTTTGTTGTCCACCTCACCACAGAAAACACACGCTTTATGTAATTGTTCGCATGATGATGATGATGATGATGGTGTGGGAGAAGTCTGTTTGGTGGACTCGTCACTCATGCGCCGGGTTTTTACTGGATTGTCAGGCTCTTCATGTTTTTTCTTTTCCACGCTCTTTCAACCTTTTGTTTATCAATAGCATTCCTGCAGCTTTTGTGCCACACCACAGTATTTTGGATCATCAGTTGCACTACGTCCCGGCTACCTCCTCCAATGTCCACTATATAATCGGGTAGATCCCCCAATGCCTTTAGGTCCTTGATGTTGTCTGCGGCTTCTTTGTAGCATAAATACAATTTTTCTGGATTGTTTCTTAATTTAACTGATGTAGAGGGATCTACTGTTTTCTCAAACTTTAGGGCAGACTGACATATGAAGCGTTAACTCCAGTCACGGCATTCCATTATGGCTAATCTGAAATAACATTTTTTTTTTTACATCGTGAGGTAAATAAGGACAAGTGCAGTATTTTGAATATTAAACCCCTTCTCTGAGTATTAACAATGTTTTAGAGATTCTGCCTCTGTCTTGGATATTTCACTCATTTAAATTCATCTCACCCTACCTTAGAAGGGCTAGTCAAAAACAACAAACATCCACAAAAGTAAATATCTAAAAAAAAATAGCCAATTACCATCTAATAACATATGTTTGCTTGAATAATAATGAATCTAACTACTGGTTACTGGTTAGTTGTAATGAAGCCAATTAGTTCATATCTAGATCATTGACAGTAGAATGGACGCCAGCATTCTATTTCATTGTTGAAGCCAAAAGTGGAGCCAAGGTTGGACCCAAAAAGGCCAAAAAATGGCCAAATCCCATTCATTCCTATGAGAGACTTGAAACCCTACACAGTAAAAAATATTCCCGTGATGTCACAGGAACTTACTGGCTACTAATTGCATTCATTTCACAGTAGTTTACTGTGCCCATCCGCACAGTTTACTGTGATCTTCTCACAGTAGTTTACTGTGGCCACACCACAGTAAGTTACTGTCACCCTACCCACACTACCATGATCCCGCCCCTCCATTCATCACCACAAAAGAGGTAGCTACCATGTTATTGTGGCACCTCCCATTCCCCACCATGACTGAGACAACTGTGGCATGGAACCAGCCCATCACACTGCTCTCTTGAATGGATAGACCGAATTATCCATAACCACAGAGAAACTCAAGTTTCTGCAGTATGTGCTATATTATTACCATTTGATAATTGTAGTCTCCTGGATGATAGTACATTAACTACACTCTAAAAAGAGCTGGGTTATTACTTTGACTAAACCCCTGGGTCAATTGCTTTTCTATGAAAAATGGGTTAAATATAACCCATATTGGGTCATTTTCCGTACCCATTACCTGGGTTATTCGCTAGACCCACATCAGCACCCAGGCCCTGGGTCATTTCAACCCTGTAATAAAGTTATCTTGTCAAGATATTTGAATTTTGAATTTTACCGCCCGGTCGCCATTGCCAAAACGGCTACCAGTAGACTACCAACGTCCAAAAGAAAGGACACCGGGTGGCATGTGAAAGCATTGTTTCGGTAAGTGTGCGCCTTTTATTACATATAAACTTGCCATATTGCTTTTCGCGGTGTAAATATGCGTCAGTCGTGAGTTCCTGTTTGTGGCGAGTATATTAAGGCACATTTCATAGAAAGCTATACCCATTTCGAATAGGAGGAAACGGTAACTACTCTTTTAAGGGCAAGGAGCAAATGAATAAGCACTTTGTCATAACTGCAGCGGTTTGCTATCCTGTGGTGGATTTGGGAATATATTTGCTACATTTCATTGGAAAGTAGTATGCTCGTCCAGCCTTCGTCCAGGTTCTGTCAGTTAGCTAATAACCAAGACACTACGGTAAGTCATAATGTTAGCCCCTCTGGGATTCATTTGGTTGCTATTTCGCATAGCTTATAACGGCTGGTTGGCTGTCAGTGGTTGGGCAGATTCTTTTAGGTAGAGGGCTAAGTGTGTCTACTCAACGATAAATTGAGGTTCAGTACACAATGAGGCGATATACTTTCTATACGGGCTGTGATACTACTAGCCTAATGCAGGACGCAACTGACACAAATCTGAGAAATTAGCTAACTATATCTAGCCGCTACCTGGCTCCACTCGACCTAGAATTCAGTTCATAACGACAGCATTTTCGTTTGGGGTCCGCAAGCTGGCATCTGGAGACTGTCTTCGGTTTCCACAAGTGTCATGTTAGTTCTACATACTGTAGGGGAGTCGACGGGCTTTCTTCTTTTTCTGTGTCAACTAGAACTAGTTTTATGAGAGCAAGTGCTTGTGTTGTGTGACTTCTCCTGACTCCTGCGATGTTCTTCCGAGCTCAGCTCACTGCGACTTGCACCTTTCACAAGTCCGAACTCTGATAAAGGCAGAGGGAGGGATAGCTCGCGCATGAAATATTACCGGTATGTTAGGTGTGGTAAGTAGCATCGTGTGTTCGGGCAGCTTGCCTGTAAGGGCTGTGGCTCTACTACGTAGCTGTTTGATAAATGCGGATGAAGGCTACGCGTGGAAAACGTGTTTACATTCACCAGTCGTTGTGTTCCAAAATTACGGAGGGAATAGTTATCCAATTTCTTTCATTCACGAGCAGGGATGTGTTGCTTTGTTGACGCTACAGGGAAGTTTCCTGGTTTAAAGAAAGTTGTGGCTATAGGCAACAGCTACTTCAACAAGCTTTGCATGAAATCGTGCGTGTGTAACTTAGTTCTAGTGTGAGTGTGTGATATTGTACTCTGCAGTATTTACGAAGAGACTGGTTGGTTTATAGTTTTGTTTATGTAAATGAAAAATGTAAAGTTGTGTGTAGTAGTGAGACAAAAGCCTTTCATACATTTATTTAAGGTTGTCTGTTGTCTGTTTGAAGGTGTGTCTGCAAAGCTCTGAAACGTTTTGTCATTTTTGTCTCTTCTGCTCTGGATAAGGTGGACTTCTCTCCTCTGACCTGTTACCAAGACAGCTGGGTGTGTAGGAAACTGGAACTAAGTCACTGAAGAAGTAAACCGATGAAAACCGATTTGGATTGTCTGAGAGATGTAAGTCAGTGAGTTCAGGATAAATGTGTATCAACTAGGGCTGTCCCTAAAGATTATTTTCCTCCCGATTATTCTATCAACTATTTTTTTCGAATAGTCGCGATTATTTTTTAAAAAAATTTGGAAGGGAAAAACTGTGATATGCCACTTAATTTTGACCTGAAAAATAACAGACAAATAAAGCAGAGTGCACCTAGGGCCTATTAGGACAATGATTTCTTAAAAAAAAAAACAAAAAAAAAAAACAAAAACTATAATACATACAGGCCTAATATAATATATTTTTGTTTCAGTTCAAATCAAGTAAGCTTATTAGCCTACATTTACTGATGTATAAAGAGGCCCAATTTATACAGTATTAGGAAAGTGGAAACAAATATGGGCCACTATAGGTTAGGGTAAAGGCTACCAGAGATTATGAGTAGCCTGCAAGGAAAGAACGTCGAGGCTACTCTGTCCATGTCATTCTGTTGACGCACCAAAACCCTGCTGGTCCCTATCCCCTTTCTGTCGCTAATATAGACCCAGTTAGTAATTGCAGCACGACATAATTATGACTTATTATATTATTAGAATAATATTACTATTTATTTAGACCTGCAGTCGGCACAAACAATATTGAATAGTGCGAGGTGAACTTCGTGCACCGTCCGTGGAGGAGAAGGGAAGAGACCTTTCTGAATCAGGCATGCATTCCTCTCACTTCTCCACATCTCCCACTGTTGGCAGGAATATGCACACTTCTTTTGTCTTCATTTACTTTTTTACTTTGTATACAAGCTCTTCTACAAACATCCCGACCACTGTCACCCTCAAGGTGTTGAATATTGAGTCAATAACAGGCAAATTACGAATCATTGCTTTATCTCCCTGTCGTTGCTATGCACGCCGCCAGCATAGCGACAGTATAAAGCAGTGTGAAATATACCGCGCGTCTCGGTCTGAAAAACTTTCACTTCCTCAATAAATATAGTCTCCTACAGAAACACAACCAGGTCTTGTGCCTTGTCTTTAAAATATCGCCACACTTTAGATGTCTTTGTCCGTTTATTGGGCTGATAAGTGGTGCCACTGTTACCTTCATCTTTGTTTGACACTGACACTCTCGGACGTGCAGCCCCTGTCATTTTCTCCACTTCTGTTTTCAGCACGTAGGCTACTCGTCGCTTCTGTTTAGCACGTCTACCTCGCGGCTCGCGCAAGTAACTTGTTTTTTTTTCCGCAAATCACGTAAACGACGGTATGTTGAACACGCTGACTTATTTACACAATCGACGTAATCGATTACGTCGAATAGTCGGGACAGCCCTAGTATCAACTGTATTGTAGGCTTATTACTTGAACAATAAAATCACAACAACTGCTATTTTTCAGCTGTAGGACACAAGTAAGAGGAGAAGAATGCTGCTCAGCTGGGTCGGCGTCGGCTACACTACTTATTCAAGAAGCCCTTGGATATCATCGGCATGTATGAAGTACAGTATATCACGAAAGTGAATACACCCCTCACAGTTTTGCAGATTTTTGAGTATATCTTTTCATAGGAAAGCATTACAGAAATGTAACTTTGACGCAATGATTAGTGACATTTTAGCAACATATTTAACCGCTTAAATTTCTTGTTCACTCAGAAAAAAACAAAATACAGCCATTAATGTTTGAACATGTACTCACAAAAGTGAGTACACCCCAGATTAAAATCCGGTAGAGAAGGGGCTATGTTGGCTCAAATCGTCTCGAAATGAAACAAAATGAAAAGGGATGACAAGGGAGGTCATCAGTGTGTGTTTCAACCTTTCTTTGCATTGAACTTTTAAATTTTGAGTCTGCATCTGGCTTAAATAGATTGGTATGAGATTTGAATGCAATCCTATGGAGAATATCATGATCTGCTTCAGTAGTCACAGTGCATGTTGACATGTATGTTTCTTTTAGGTGTATTTCAGATTGCCAATGTTGACAGCATTCATGCATCCCCAAACCATGTCAGTCCCACTACCATGCTTGGCTTATGAGAGGATACACCTTTTTTGTAAAACTCACTTGTTTACCACCACACATGCTTGACACCATCTAAAGCAAATTTGTTTATCTTGGTCTCTTCAGATCACACGACATGGTTCCAGTGATCCATATCCTTGGTCTGTTCATCTCTTTTGAGACCAAGATAAACAAATTTGTCAAGCATATGTGGTGGTAAACAAGTGAGTTTTACAAAAAAGGTGTATCCTCTCATAATCCAAGCATGGTAGTGGGACTGACATGGTTTGGGGATGCATGAATGCTGTCAACATTGGCAATCTGAAATACACCTAAAAGAAACATACATGTCAACATGCACTGTGACTACTGAAGCAGATCATGATATTCTCCATAGGATTGCATTCAAATCTCACACCAATCTATTTAAGCCAGATGCAGACTCAAAATGTAAAAGTTCAATGCAAAGAAAGGTTGAAACGCACACTGATGACCTCCCTTGTCATCCCTTTTCATTTCGTTTCATTTCGAGACAATTCGAGCCAACATAGCCCCTTCTCTACCGGATTTTAATCTGGGGTGTACTCACTTTTGTGAGTACATGTTCAAACATGAATGGCTGTATTTTGTTTTTTTCTGAGTGAACAAGAAATTTAAGCGGTTAAATATGTTGTTAAAAGGTCACTAATCATTGTGTTAAAGTGAAATTTCTGTAATGCTTTCCTATGAAACGATATACTCAAAAATCTGCAAAACTGTGAGGGGTGTATTCACTTTCGTGATATACTGTAAGTTTTTAATGTCATGCACAACAGCAGGCGTGAATGCGCTCGCACACGCGCACACACACACACACACACAAACAATGAGAGCTGGCCTGATATTGTTCTTTGATGCTGTGAATGTGTATGGAATGACTACTGTCTGGTGTCACTTCAGACAATTTTGCTACGGTTTACTGTATGTTCTGTCTATCTGTCTGCCAAACTCTCAAACTTGTTGTCTGTCTTTTTGTCTTCCTCTTTGGGCACCGGCAGGCACAGTCATTCCGGTAGTCCGTTCCTCGATGGACGTGATGACCTGGCACCAAAACCGCTTAAAGTGTATGGAGCTGTGTCTGCATCGAGGAAAGAACGCGGCACTGAAATGTGAGTGTATGATCCAAGAATTGTAAACATGTGTACCAGTTGTACTATATATTTCAAAGTAAAATCCCAATTACTCATAGTTCTTTTTCTGCTGTAGGACAAGAGGACTACTGCTCTACTGGGTCTGTGACACTACTTATCCGAGGAGTCCTCAAACATCAGGATGTAGGAAGTAAGATCTTTTTATGTCATGCATAACAGCCCATGCGTGCACACACACACACACACACACACACACCACACATATGCTCATACACACATGCGGACACATGCGCATGCACAGCCCCACTCTACACCACACACAGATAAACACACACAACCTTAAAGGGACACTGTGTGAGATTTGTAGTTGTTTATTTCCAGAATTCATGCTGCCCATTCACTTATGTTACCTTTTTCATTAATGCTTACCACCACCATCAAATTTTAAGCATTCATTATGACTTGAAAAATTGCACTTTTCATACATGAAAAGGGGGATCTTCTCCATGGTCCTCCATTTTGAATTTCCAAAAATAGCCATTTTTAGCTGCAAAAATGACTACTTGGACCATGCTAGAAAATATTTGTTTATTACTTAGTAAACTTTCATGCAAAGATCAAATTTGGCAATAGGCAGCCCAGTTTCAACGAGCAGCATAGTTGCAGTACCTTTTTTGACCATTTCCTGCACAGTGTCCCTTTAAAGGAAAATCCCTACTAGTTTCAACATCCAATTACATTGTTCTCACTACCACTGGCTTGTCAGGACCCAACAACGCAGTTCAGGATAAATGTGTATGTCAGCTGTATTGTAGGCCTATTACTTTAACAATAAAATCACAATAACTGCTTATTTTTTGGCTGTAGGACACAAGTAAAAGGAGAAGAATGCTGTTCAGCTGGGTCGGCGGCCACACTACTTATTCAAGAAGCTCTTGGATATCATCGGCATGTATGAAGTAAGTTTTTTTATATCAATGCACAACAGCAGGCGTTAATGCACACACACACTCACACACACACACAATGAGGCCTGATATTGTTCTTTGGTTCTGTGAATGTATGGAATGCCTACTGTGTGGTGTCACTAATCACTAATCACTAATAATTTTGCTACGGTTTACTGTATGTTCTGTCTATTTGTTTGCCAAACTCTCAAACTTGTTGTCTTTCTTTTTGTCTTCCTCTTTGGGCACCGGTAGGCACAGTCATTCCGGTGCAGTCAAGTCAGAAATAACATTTTATATACCAGTGTGTGTGTGTGTGTGTGTGTGTATATATATACACACACATTACAGCACTAACCAAAATAATAAGTGATCTTAGGCTCAGCACTGCCGCAAACAAAGTTTCAGCACTTATCCTCCTCGACCTCAGTGCCGCCTTTGACACGATAGACCACAACATACTAATTGACCGCCTTGAATCTTGGGTAGGCTTGTCCGGTCACGTCTTAGAGTGGTTCAAAACATATATTACAGGAAGGCAGTTTTTTGTCACCATCGGAGAATACGTCTTAAACAAGTATGATGTGCCTTTTGGAGTTGCTCAGGGTAGTTGCTTGGGCCCTCTCCTCTTCTCTCTATATATGTTGCCCCTGGGCTCCATCATCAGAGAGCACAATGTTGATTTTCATAGCTATGCCGATGACACTCAACTATATATCTCTGTCGAGCCTAGCCAAACCACTGGCATTCATGCCTTGACTAAATGCATGTCTGCCATCACAGATTGGATGAACAGTAACTTCCTAAAATTAAATGAGGATAAAACCGAAGTGTTGCTCATTGGGCCTAAGAAAAAAATGTGCAAAACTCCACTCAAGCCTAGGTGACCTAAGCATACACATTAAAGATAAGGTTACTAGCCTAGGTGTGGTCATAGACTCGGATTTGAGCTTTGAGCCCCACATCAACAAGATAACAAAATCTGCTTTTTTCCATCTTAGAAATGTCAACAAAGTGCGCAGCTTGGCCCCCCGACAAGACGCTGAGAAACTTATTCATGCCTTTTTCACCAGTAGGATAGACTACTGCAATGCTCTCTTCTCTGGTCTCCCAAAAAAATTAATTGACAAATTGCAACTCATTCAAAATTCTGCGGCAAGAATCCTAACAAGAACCAGAATGAGAGAGCACATCTCTCCTGTCTTGGCAGACCTGCACTGGTTACCTGTCTCATACAGAATCGACTTTAAGATTCTGCTCACAGTATTTAAAGCATTAAATGGACTTGCCCCTAGTTATATCTCAGACATGCTCTCTTTTTATGCCCCTGCTCACGCTCTCAGGTCCACTGATGCCAAGCTGCTAAGGACCCCCACCCCCCCCCGCAGAAGAAGATCGGCGACGCCGCGTTTGCCTGCTATGCGCCCAAGAGATGGAACGCCCTCCCCATCGAGATCGGATCAGCCACCTCCGTCGACTCCTTCAAGAAGCAGCTGAAGACCCACCTCTTCATCTTTGCCAACTCCTAGCTGCCAAGGCGTCATAGTGTCCCAGCTGCCGCAGCGCCCTTACTACTCGCAACCAGCCCTGGCAGGGGGCTCCCCTAGGTGGCCGCTGGTCTCTGCCTGAGGTTTCTTCCTGACTATAGGGGGTCTTTTTTCTCAGACCTCACTCAGCTTTTTTTTCCCCCTTACAAACTATGAATCAAGCGAAAGGGAGTTTTTCCTCACCCCTGATGCCACCAGGGGCCGCACCTGAGCGCCCAATCTCTGTGTGACTATCTATGACTTATGATAGGCCCAGCCACTATGGACCTTACACATCTAAGAATCCTGGTCCTAACCTACGTTGACCTTATGACTCTACATTCTCTGTCTATCTCTTCTTCCTCTGCCTTCCTGCTATATATATATATATATATATATATATATATATATATATATATATATATATACAGTATATCACGAAAGTGAATACACCCCTCACCGTTTTGCAGATTTTTGAGTATATCTTTTCATAGGAAAGCATTACAGAAATTTAACTTTGACACAATGATTAGTGACCTTTTAACAACATATTTAACCGCTTAAATTTCTTGTTCACTCAGAAAAAAACAAAATACAGCCATTAATGTTTGAACATGTACTCACAAAAGTGAGTACACCCCAGATTAAAATCCGGTAGAGAAGGGGCTATGTTGGCTCGAATCGTCTCGAAATGAAAAGGGATGACCAGGGAGGTCATCAGTGTGCGTTTCAACCTTTCTTTGCATTGAACTTTTAAATTTTGAGTCTGCATCTGGCTTAAATAGATTGGTGTGAGATTTGAATGCAATCCTATGGAGAATATCATGATCTGCTTCAGTAGTCCTTTTAACCCCTTTTAGCAGAGCCTATGTTTTAACTTTACTGTCACCAATATTGTAGTGACTGAGTTTTAACCTGTTACTTAAGGCTCTTGGTAATGTCGTAGCAATGTTGCTGTGATGTAGTTGAGTCTTTTCGGTCATGAGTGATCAGTCTTGCTGATAACCCATCTTTGCAAAGAGGCTACAAAGATGCATGTAAATTCAATTAAGGTTTTATTGCTTCGATGCTATGATGTGTTAATGCTACACTGCTGTGATTTGCATCTTTATAGTATACTTTTATGAAATGTATTGTTAATTATCTACATTGTTCAGCAATAAAAAAAGAGATCTGAAATATTATGCATTCTTGTATTTTGTTTTTTAAATTGATCTCAATTGTATTGGTAAACAATTCTGGTATATTTCACCTTAATGTACTAATGTAAAGTCATAATTGTTTTTTGTAAATCTCCTTGCAATTTAAATACCCAATATTGGGTTAAAGTATGAACCCAACAAAGAAGTCAATATGACCCAATAATGTGGTAGTAGGTCTGACCCATGTAATGGGTTCTTTTAACACAGCAATTTGGTCAGAATGACCCATTTAGTTGGTTTAGAGGAATGACCCAATCTGAGGGTTAAAATATTTTAACCCAGGCAAAGGGTAGGCCCAATACTGAACCAGGGCCTGGGTCAGAAAATAACCCAATTTGGGTTGTTTTTGACCCAGCCTTTTTAAGAGTGTAGTGTGCATAGAATACTCTGGTTGAGCATAATTAGACAAACCTGAAATTTCTTAATCAAGTAAGCAACACACCAAAAAGGATACCTGCTACCATAATACTCACTACCAACTAAATAGCTAGCCAGCCAACAAACCAGTCCACCAGCCAATCAAAAGAGTCAGTTGTCAGCTAGCCAGCCAAAGAGCCGGCTAACCAACTAACACTCAGTTAGTCAGCCAACTAACCAACAATCAAGTCAGTTGTATGGCTAGCCAGCTAACAAACCAGCCATCCAGTCAACCAAAAGAGTCAGTTAGCCAGCCAACCAGCTGGCCAACAAACAGTCAGTTGGTCGGTCAGTTAGCTCACTAACCAACAAGCCGGACAGAGAGCCAGCGAACCAGTCATTTAGGCAAGCAACTCAAGCATTGTGACAGTCTGAGTTTATATAGAGGTGAAAGTTAACCATGTGACCAGAGTAATCAGGCATGTGGCAGCTGCAGGTAGTAATTCAATGAACTTGTAACAGTCCTATGTACTCAAGTGAGGTCAGGTACTAATTGACAGATTGATTGGGCACTACCATTGTTCCTGGTTGATGGTAGGCAATGTCAATCATGTCATGCAGCATTTGACTTTCAATTGTGCAATGGCACTTCACGAGATAGCCTAATTTTGTTTACTAGGTGGCAATATTCTGATTTAAAATTGGATGCTGGAGTTTTGGCGTGCACATCCAAGACAAAGGCATTAGCAGGTGCCAACTTAAGAAAGTGTTTGTGTAGCACATTGGTTGCAACTTAATTTATTGGAAGCAGAACCAGAAACATTTCCAATCATAGACCTTCTTCTAATTGGGCCTGACAATTAGTGATTACAATCAATCATGGCCAGGAGCAACCCAAAGTGACGTACAGATCTGCAACATTGGTTACTGTCCCTAGGGTAATGCCGGGTTAGGAGGGATTAGAACCTGCAACTCTCTGATCTTAAGTCCACCTCCCTAACCATTAGGACAAGGCAGCCACATAGTGTACCCAATCATGGCCTAGAGCCAGGAAACACCTGTTATAACAGCACAGTAGTTAACTGTGATATGACGAAAAGTCTCTCTGGATTTCACAGTAACAAATTATGGCAGAATGTCACAGTATGTTACTGTGAAATGAATGCAATTATTAGAGGGATTTGAACCTGCAACTCACTGAACTTAAGTCCACCTCCCTAACCATTAGGACAAGGCTGCCACATAGCACAACCTGGGCCTTCAGACAGTTCATGGACATTTACAGCAAACTATTTAGTCATCAACTTCTTGTTTGCTACATGTCTTCCCATGCTTGGTCATCTCCTTTTTTCTCACTTCCTCATGTCAATATGTACAACCTGAGGGGGAGGGGCTTAGGACATAAGGGCTTCAGATCGTGACCCATCATGCAATGCACTTATGGAGAGCCATTTATCTAGAAGGAATATCTTAAGTGTGCTTCAAAATATTACCTCTTGTTATATTCTGTGTTTATTGTAGGGGTTGTACTATTTAAAGTGGTACACAAGAAAAATGACCATATTCCCACCGTCATGAAGATGGTCATGTATATCTCCCAATATATATAAGCTCATTCTCCTGTTATTTGACAGAGAGTGGGGAAAACGTAGTTAACTGATGATGGGTGTATACATGTATACCACAAGACATTAAGAATGAAATAATTTGCTGAAAATGTCAATGAAAGGTGTGATTGTAATGAAGAGCCCAACCTGTCTATGACTGAAGTTGTGCCCCAATGCACTAATAATTCAATAGATACTCCGCCCACACAGTAGTTTACTGTGATGTTTCCTAGTTTATCACTTTGGCATGCTGGTTATCCTTGAAGAGCACAGTAAAATACTGTGATGTGCAAGTTAGGTGAGAAATGGCAAGTGATACAATGATTTCAAACTAATTTGCTGTGTGCCGTGTGACCATCACAGTAGCATAGTGTACCAGAACATCAGAGTAATTAACTGTGAGATTTCACAGTATATTACTCTGAAATCCTTGTAAGTTTTTACTGTGTATATCACCTTTAAATGCCACTCCAGGGGGATCCTGTTTCGCTCAACTAGTAGGTCCCCTTGCTCTCCAACTTACCAGGGTGTTTTTTTTTCGTGATGAGATTTTATTTTAGAGAGATATTAATAGTTAAATTGACCAATGAGCATTAGAAGATGGTTTGATTGGCAGTTAGAAGTCGTTAGTCTGGTTGCGCGTTCTGAACCAGCTCGTCTCTAGGGAAACACACGCAGTAACGTGGGTACTGCGTCATTGGGGAACCCCACAGGGGTATAAATAGATTATCCCTCCCCCTTGTTTTTGAAAGCTGTCATTGTCGGCTGTCAAATACTTTGATCGGTCTTGGTTGCAGTTCGGACTCATTTCATCTCATCTTCACTTGTTTTATTGTTCTCTATATATTTGTTCCATATTTTATACATAAATGCCTTCGTGTTGTGCTTTTGGTTGTACTAATCGGCCTTCTGTTGAGAGCTCTGTGCAGTTTTTTCGATAAGTATAGCCTATTCCTAATGTCAAGATCATGCTACCTTTGCCAGTAATCACCACCACAGCAAGATACCTCAGTTTATTGCCGTGCCAAAGTGTTTTGGCAGCTGTCGATGTGTATACAATAATAATGTGTATACAATATGCTGTTGCCTGTATGCTTATTATGAGGTCGTTTCTTTAGTGTGTATCAGTGGTGAGAGAAGACACTCGCAACGTAACCTGCAGTACTGCTAGCGCGACTAGTAGCCTATACATGTGTTTTTGTGTCGTCAGTTAAGTATGTATAGGTTATGTTATTTGTGTGAAGATTACGTTATTTATGTTGTTTAGTAGTGTTCCGAATTAGTACCAGCAAACCGGCCAGATGCTGGAGAAATTTCTGTTTGGCTAGGCGGCAATTTTACCTCAGGCGCAACATTCAAGACGCTATCGCTGATTAATATTGTGATTCTAAATGGTGGTGGCATAAATTTCCTTTTATCGGGCATGGTTTCGTTTCTATGTGAACTATTGCTTTTGCTGACTGTTTTTAAACCGCTGTAAGGTTAATAGTTTTGCTGTAGGAAATAGTTTTGTCACCTATCGTATGATTTACCTCAGAGCACAACATAACAACCTATTTCTAGGTGTATAATCACTGTGAAATAAGATATGGCAATTAATATCAAAATATTAATGTTTATGCATTTACATTACTATGTGTTTATGCCTGTCTCCCCAGTTTTCCTTCAGGTGATCACAATGCCGAGAGTAGGAAGCAGTGGGTAGCGAAGATCAGGCGACAGGGCTGGCAGCCCGTCCCATCATCTCGTCTGTGCAGTGTGCATTTTGAAGTAGATGCGTTTACAACACAGGTAGGGCGCCGCCATCTGAAGACCAAGGCAGTACCTACGATCTTCACCTTTCCTGAGCATAAGCAAGAAACACCTGCCAGGGTGACATTATCACAGGTAAGTATTGCTGCTGTGGCTGTTCCTGAGGTAAGTATCCCATCAGAGGTGTATAGTATGGTGGACAGGTCAGTGGAGGCAGTAGAGAGCATAGCTCAAAATCTGTGCGGTCATTAAAGCGAAAAAATGACGCCCTAATGAAAAATTTGCGGAGATATAAGAAAAAGTTGAAGCTCGAGCAGCAGAGAACCAGGCGGCTTAAGAGAAGAGTCACCTCTCTTAAAAGGGTGTCTACGGAGCTTAGAAAGAATCTGTTGATTTCAGATCAGTGCGCCTCCCACCTCGATAGCATCAATGAGATACCGCAGCAAATTATGCGTAAGATAGTAGCGGATAGAAAAACTGCTAAATATTCTGAAGAATTGAGGCAGTTTGCGTATGAATATGTTAGGCAGACTTTTAACAACTTTCTGCCTCATAAAGAGACCTTTCACTTGTGGTACAGCAGTGTGTCAGCAGATCCAGGTTTTACTGTTGCCTCTTTTACCGCCTTGAAGGGACATGTAGAAACCAACAATGCACAAGGCAGAGACACTGTGTGTGCTTTGACACTGGATGAGATGCGCTTGTGTGACATGGTTGAGCATAATGGGGATGGGCTACATGGTTACGTTGACATTGGTAGTGGTGAGGTCACAACAACACTTGCAGTAGATGCTCTAGTTATCATGGTAACGGCCCTCAATGAGTCTTGGAAGATCCCCATTGCGTACTTCCTCATTAAAAGCATGAATGCTGACGAAAAGGCAAATGTTGTGAGAGAAAGTTTGAGTAGGCTTCATGGTGTTGGCATCAAGGTAGTTTCTGTGACCTTTGATAGCATGAGGACCAACCTCAACATGGCCAGAAAACTTGGTGCTGACTTGAGCATGACCAATATGAAGCCTTTCTTTCCGCATCCAGAGGACCAAAGTCAGCGGGTGCACATTCTCCTGGATGCCTGTCATATGCTTAAGATTCTCCGCAATCATTTTGGTGATTTGAAAGTGCTATACACAGAGGATGGGCAGAAGATTGAGTGGAGGTACATTACGGCAGTGAATAATTACCAAGAACAGGAGGGTCTGAGACTTGGTAACAAATTGAAAACGGCCCACATCCAGTGGAGAAGACAGAAGATGAAGATCCATCTGGCAGCACAGCTGTTCAGCAGCAGTGTTGCTGATGCCACTGAATTCTGCGAAAAGTAGCTTAAGTTGACAGACTTTTCAGGCAGTGAAGCAACTGTGCATTTCCTGCGTGTTGTAGATTCTGCTTGTGATGTTCTCAACAGTCGTAATCCTCTTGGAAAAGGCTTCAAAGCTCCACTGAAGCCTACCACTAAAGAACGGGCAGTGGACATATTGCAGCGAGCAAAGATCTTTCGAGAATCTTACTGCATGGAGAGTTGGTGCCACTTAATGAAACAGCTAAATGTATTCCCATCGTGGGCTTTACAGCCACCAGCAGAAGTGCACTTAATGTCTACCATGACTTGGTGGAGAGCAGCAATGCGTCCTGCAGGTACCTTTTGACGTACAAGTTAAGTCAGGATCACTTGGAGCTTTTCTTTGGTGCTGTTAGAGCCAGAGGGGGATTTAACAGCAATCCCAATGCTAGGCTGTTCAGAGCAGCCTACAAGTGATTGCTTGTACACCACCAAGTTCGAACAGGTACAGGTAACTGCCTCCTCAGAGACAACACTGATGTGCTTGATGCCACCCCTGCAACATTCAGTATCGCAAGAAGAGTAGACATGGAGCTAGTGGAAGTGGACTTGCCGGAAGCTGCTAGTGCTCACCTGCCAGATGTGGACCCCTTGTCTGAGTTCAAGGAGGCGGCAGTCAGCTACATCGCTGGGTTCATTGTGAAGAAATTACATGAAAAAACATCTTGCGTTCCGTGTTATGGTGCATTAAAAGCTGATAATGACACCACACATCCACTTATAACACTCAAGAGTCGAGGAGGTCTGCAGCAACCATCAAGGGACATTGTTTTCATCTGTTCGACCACGGAGCAGGTTATTCAGAGGAAGATCAAGCTGAACGGTGGTCATCTTCCCGGTGGCCGTGGTCTCACTAAAAATGTTGTCGCCCAAGTTTGGGCAGAAACGGAGGGCAAGACACTTTTTCCACAACTCACATGTTCAACACGTGTGTTGAGGTTAACCACATTCATGTTCTGGTTAAGAACACTTCCTCCTGTTATTGCAAGGTTAGGTTTAACCACTTTGCAAGGAGAGCCACTGAGATGGCCCAGAAAGGCAAGCTTGTTCGTAGGCACTTTAAGTGATACTGTCCCATTTTTGGAAATAAGCTTATTTTACACCTCCCCTTGAGTTAAATAATTGGGTTTTACCATTCTTCTATACTTTCAACTGTTCTCTGGGTATGGCAGTGCAAATTTTACCTCCAAGCTAGCATTTAACATTGAGTCCTATGAGGCCAGTTAGCCGCCGGCTGGTCTCATAGGAGTTAATGTTAACAGCTAGCATGAAGGTAAAATTTGCACTGCCACTATTGCCATTTTTTTGGTCAGGGGTGTCGAGGCTCGATAAGCATCTTCCTGAAATTAGTTTTTGCAACTTGGGATGTCTGCCATAGCGTTACATGTAACCCAGCAACATCTCATAACGGCATATAAGAATAATTGTTTGCATGCAACGCTATGATGTGACACCACTCTTTCACAGTTAGGTAAAATGTACTGGTATTCTACCTTCTTGACAGTAGTATTTGCATACGTCAAGGCTATGGTTTCCCGCCAGATGTTGCACAATGACTTGGTGCTTAACCAACCTAGCCAGATAGACATGTCGCTGATTTATAACTGATGAAGTGGACTGTTCTGTTTGTGTTCCAGGAATCTGCTCTACAGCTGAACAGCTAATCAAAGTCAGTCGAAGGTGAGGTTTTTTATTTTATTTTTTTAAATATATGCGTTATAATACAGTTGCTCTGAGCTGTTTGATTATTAATTAATTGATAATATGATCAATGTTATTAATAACATTAATAACAATGTTATTAATAAAATGAAACAAATAGTGATTGGAAAGTGAGACTCTTACCATCATTACAACACATGTAGGCCTAATTGGGCCTTAACAAACATGTTTATCTTTTTAAATATATACATATTGCATTATAGGGTTTTATTTGTAAGACACTTTTTAATATTGTTTTTTGTCCCAAATTACATTTTGTTTAGAAAAGCAAGTGAAAGACAATATCATCATGGACCGTCGTCAGACCAGGCCAGCAGTTTGGATCATCGGGGACAGCTACATCCGCTGGGCATCTGAGAGGGCAAGGGTGAGTATGGGTAAGAATTTACACCTGCCGGCAGACATAACCTGGTCTGGAGTGGAGGCCTGCGATGGGGGTCCTTCAAGTCACGGCTGAACTCCCTGTTGCGCTCTAGACCTGCCCCAGACATGATAGTCTTGCATGTCGGAGGAAATGACCTAGGACAAATTCAAGGGATTAAATTGGTAAACCGAATGAAGCTGTACTTAGGCCAGATGCATGAGAGGTACCCCAACCTTAAGTTAGTGTTGTCATGCATCACAGAAAGGTGCGTGTGGAGGTGTGGGCGTCCCTCCAGAATTAATCGTACACGTGCCTTTCTGAACAATGTCATGTCTGCATTTGTGGGGTCATTGGGGGAGTAGCAATTCGGCACCCCGAAATTAAATACAATTGGCCGGGGATGTTCTTAGCTGATGGGGTCCACTTGACGGACCTCGGACATGACATTTTCCTGAGAAACCTCCAGGGGGGCATTAGAAGGGCGCTAGATGTGTGACTCAGTAAATTTAAGCATGCCTCTTTCATATTACTATATATATATAATGCCGTTGGTCTTGCTGTCTATTTGTTATCACGTAGCAATCACAAACTGTGATTTTAAATTGGAAGAAGGGATTCTTGTTTTTTTTTCCTTGGCTGTGGTGGGAGTGAGTGAACTACAGCATTCCACAGGTTTGTCTACACTACTTGCCTGTCATCAATCAAAGTAATTCTTCTCCATTACCAAGTATTTATTTGCCATGCGTTTTTTTTAATTTATTATTACTGTTATGACAAGGATCTACACCACTAATACTTGTCTTTCTTGGTGTGGGTGGTGCATAGAGGTGTTGAAAGTAAAAGCGAAAAAAAAAAAAAAAAACTTTCCCACACAAGTAAGTTTCCTGTGTTGGGGCCGACTTGAGAACTGGCAGTGCTGAAAGGGGGGTATTCTGCATTTGACATAAATTTGGTCAATTAATGAAACATTGTAATGCCGTGTCCAGACCAAGAGCGAACTATGCTGCCTGGTAGCGTGGGTGGCTGAAGAAGTTTTGCCTTGAATTCGCTGTATACACTCGAGATGCAGCATTGACATGTTTGATTCAGCTAATCACATAACGGCTCTGGCTTGACAGCCTGGGACATTCGGAGATATGAACGTTCCGATTGGTTTTCCCCAAACAGCGTCAGAGCGAATTCGCCTGCCATTAGATTTAGTTTAACCTTAAAAATTTGCTCAGGTCGCGCAAGAAGCTTCGCTACTGGCGAATTCGCTTTGGTAGCGCAGGTCGCGTGTCCTCCATAGAGAAATAATGACTTCCGTCACTTCATTCGCTCCGTTCGCTCTTGGTCTGTACACGGCATAAGGCGAGTAGTAGTCATTATGGTTCAAAATTATACTCTGGCAAATCAGCCAAAGTCGCTATGGGCTTGCTGAAAAGTCGCTAGATGACGTCATGACGTTACGTATGACGTCACAATGTCACGCACCGCGCGCTGATCTACAGAAAACGTGCCCACTTGCCTTCGTCCACAGTACAAATGGCCGGTGCTAGCTACTTTTTGGAGATCAGAGTTGATCTGCAGCCCCGCTTAACCGTGGGAAACGCTTCTGACGGCGGCGCAGAGTCAGAATTATGTGGAAAAACGACGGATTTGTCACTGAAAATGCACGTTTTAAAAAGTCGCCAGATGCACAGAAAAGTCGCTAAAGGCGCTAGATGAGTTTTTTGTCGCCATGTGCCTGAGATTTACTGCGGTCGGTGCGGCCAGCCTGCTAGTGCTCATTTAAATTTGTCATATGCTTGTAGGGTAGACCGAGCAAAGTTAAGTACAGGGTACAGTTTAGGTAAATCAAACATACCTGTGTAACAACAAGACTCTGATCTAATTCCAAAGTGTAGGCATAACATAAATGATAGTCCCAAAACATTTGGTGACCATATCGAAGATTGTGTAATCTCGGTTTATGTTGACATTCGGTTTCTGCCATATCTTTGTCCCATATCGCTTACCAGCCTCATACACGCAGATGTACATGTGCATGAGAATTCCTGTGCGTATCACAAAAGCTGCCACACCGTGGTGCATCATGTGTCACGTCTGTCTCTATCCGCCACTGAAAATGCATTGTGTGGTGTCGTGGGGAGAGAGACTGATTTGCCTCTCACAAGTCAAGCGAAATAGTCGCTAGATTCGGCCAGATTGAGCCTGAAAAGTCGCTAAGTCGCTAGATGATTTTTTTTGTCGCCAGAGGTGGCCAAAAGTCGCTAAATCTAGCGACAAAGTCGCTAAATTGGCAACACTGGGCTTTTGTCACCCCCATCAGACAGAAAACCTTGTGTCCTTATAAACAGTTCATAAACAGCCCCTTTTCTGTTTTAGCTTTCCACCACAGGTGGAATTCTGGGATGACGCGAATGACGGGACGTTTCATTAAAAAAAATAATCACCATATCCAATCACCACCTTAAAAAAAACCCATCACCATTCCGACAATTGAACATCAATGTTGGAATGACAGTAAGTTGGAATGGCAGCATGTAACCAGCCTAATAATAATTAAAATAGTGTTTACAACCAGTGTTGCCAAAAGAAAATCAGCCAAAGTCGCTACGGGCTTGCTGAAAAGTCGCTGGATGACGTCATAACGTTACGTATGACGTCACAATGTCACGCGTGGCGCGCTGCTCTACAGAAAACGTGCTCACATGCCTTCGTCCACAGTACAAATAGGCAGTGCTAGCTAATTTTGGAGATCCGAGCTAATCTGCAGCCCTGCTTAACCGTGGGAAATGCTTCTGACGGTGGCGCCGAGTCAGAATTGTGTGGAAAAACGATGAATTTGTCATTGAAAATGCACGTTTTAAAAAGTCGCCAGATGCACCAAAAAGTCGCTCAAGGCGCTAGATGAGTTTTTTGTCGCCATGTGCCCGAGATTCACTGTGGTCGGTGCGGCCAGCCTGCTAGTGCTCATTTAAATTTGTCATATGCATATCCCAAGTAGCCGTTGTGGTAGCTTTTGTGATACGCACCGGATTCTCATACCCCCTGTATCTGCTTGTAGGGTAGACCGAGTAAAGTTAAGTACAGGGTACAGTTTAGGTAAATCAAATATACCTGTGTAACAACAAAACTCTGATATAATTCCAACGTATAGGCATAACATAAATGACAGTCCCAAAACATTTGGTGACCATATCGAAGATTGTGTAATCTCGATAAATGTTGACATTCGGTTCCTGCCTTATATCTTTGTCCCATATTGCTTGCCGTAGCCTCATACAAGCAGATGTACATGTGCATGAGAATTCCTGTGCGTATCACAAAGGCTGCCACATACACCGTAGTGCAGCATGTGTCACGTCTGTCTCTACCCGCCACTGAAAATGCATAGTGTGGTGTCGTGGGGAGGGAGACTGATTTGCCTCTCTCAAGACAAGCGAAATAGTCGCTAGATTTGGCCAGATTGAGCCTGAAAAGTCGCTAGATGATTTTTTTGTCGCCAGAGGTGGCCAAAAGTCGCTAAATCTAGCGACAAAGTTGCCAAATTGGCAACACTTATCATTGCCTACTGTTAAAAATAAATAAATATTAATGCAAGGTCTTTTCAATGCAAGAATATTTTTATTTCAATTTTACTCTTCAATTGGTGTGACCACAAGAGTGATTTCCTCCGATGATAGCTTGTTCAGCTTGTGCTGGAATAAAATGCTTTTTTGTTGAGGTTCTGTATTTCCAGTTGTAATTTTTGCATCTGGAGAAGCAAGACCTCCCGCTGCAGTGCCAGCAGATCCTCTACAGGCTTTGGTCTACAGTGTCAGAAACAAGACACACACAATTGGATAGTAGGCTATATACGTGATATCTGCTGGTGCTGGTCTCATCCTCTTCGCAGGGGGGAGATGAGTAGGGTGAGGCACGTCACCCTCTCTCACTTCAAGGGAACTGCAATTCATTCATGGTTATTTAATAATAAAAAGACTGAGTAGGCCTAGCTGTGTTTTCAATTAGGCGAAACTGAAAGAGGAAATTAAATACATTCATTCACCTCTCCACTTGAACACCGCTCTCACCCTACCAGGTATCCCACCCGTGACAAGCTGGGGAGTCACGCCCCATTATTTCAACCAGTGTTGCCAAGTCCGCTTATTATAAGCGACATTGGGCTTCTTTTTTTGAGCAGTCGCTTTGAATTTTGTAAAGTCGCGGGTTGCGTTTTTTTTGGGCTTGCTCTTTTCAGGGTTGGGCTTGCTGTTTTCTCCTGCTCTGCCGGTCATTTGAATGTGTTTCTCAATGGCAACTCGTTTTTTCTCACTCATCCTTACAAGTGACCCTACTACAGCATTGTTAACTGCCACTTTCTGTGGTCACTTGAGGGGATTTTAGCTGCCACGCAGACCCCTGCAAAGAGCAAGGTCTTCCCTGACTAGGCACGCGACTGACGACCCACCCCTTCGGTTGCTTATTTTGGGCTTGTTTTTAGGACGTCAGTCGCTTATTTGTCGTAGAAAATCTGGCAACACTGATTTCAACCATCATTTCCGCCTCGTTTGACAGTTGTTTTGCTGGTCCACCTCCACCTGTAACATTTAATTTGGAGTCAATTAATAGCCTCTATAGGCATATGTTTCAGCGCTATTTCACTTAGAACCTTGGCCTAATAGAGATGTTTAATTCAATCGGGATGACCCGGACCGTCATTAGCCTAAACGCTAGGTGGTGACAAATCACGTAATATTTTTATCAGTTTTCATTGTCTCCTTGCGATGGGCGGAGAGCTCCTTGCTCGCCTGGACCGCAAGGTTTTCAAACTTTTTTTGGACCTCCCCCACTGTCCTCGTCACCATATTTCTTGAATTTATGGTCGCCATTATCTCTTCCCATTGTTGTTGCTTCTGCGCGGCCATTATGCGAGATGTGAGAATTTGCTTTTGATTATGTTTTTTCTTTTGTTACATTATCCTAATAACACTCCTCCTCTGACCAGCTTGGTTTTCTAGCCTTACCGTTGTCCATGTTTATCTATTTTGGCCAGACGAAACTGGATGCTGATGATAGATGGATGACTAATGGTTGAGGTACTACACTGGATGTGTGGAGGTTTATCATCATTGATCAACTTCTCAAGTTGAGATGCTCTGAAAACAGCTTGGCAATTTCCCGAAAATCCTCGAAACGCCTGTCAAATTGTTGCAGCGGGATGTCTAAAATATGAAAGAATTCAACTTAAAAGCGCACTTTAGGGGGGGGATCTGCTCGTTTTTCCGCCCCATTGGTCATATGTTCCAAACATTTACCATTGATCCTACAGCACCTAGTCTCCAATAACTTTTTAACAATAAAATGAAACCCTTTGTCCTGACAGTCCAATGTTCCGACCAAAAGCTGCTT
The DNA here is from genome assembly GCF_034702125.1 of Engraulis encrasicolus. Classification (NCBI taxonomy): domain Eukaryota; kingdom Metazoa; phylum Chordata; class Actinopteri; order Clupeiformes; family Engraulidae; genus Engraulis; species Engraulis encrasicolus. The sequence goes on along the minus strand of NC_085872.1, from coordinate 44,274,912 downwards.
TAGATCACCGTCATCTCTGAGTCTGACAGCCTGTGCAGTGCTGTCTGTGACAGGTTAGGTTTAGGGAAAGTTTTGGTCAAGGCACAAATTTGACACTCAGAAACATTCCGATAGCCTACTGATAGGTTAGGGTTCGGAATGGTTTTGGTTAGGGCACAATTGTAAAACTTGGCAACATTGCATTAATGACAAGTTATGTTTAGGGGTGGTTTTGGTAAGGGCACAGCTAGACCGACTCAGACGGCATCTAGTGCTTGTCGCAGCGCAATGCAGCTGAAGTCTATTTTGGCACCGGGAAAAGCAGGACATACGACCTGGGATGATGACCAACCCCAAACAGCCATTGGTCGGAACATTGAGCTGTCGGAGCAAAGGGTTTAATTTACTTATTATAGTTAGTGGGCTGTAGGATCGATGGGAAATTTTCGGAATATTGAAGCGTCGGACCAAAGAGGCGTTGGAAAAATGACATGCTACCACTTTAGGGTCCTTTATCATCTCATCCTCTGCCATGTCGTCATGGAACCGCTTTCGTTTCCGCAAAAACCTCATCTAGCGCCTTAAGCGACTTTTTGGTTCACTTGTCGACTTTTTAAAACGCACATTTTCAGTGCCAAATCATTGTTTATCAACATAATTGTGACTGTGCCGCCGTAAGGAGCGTTTCCCACGGTTAAACAGGGCTACAGATTAGCTCTGATCTCCAAAAAGTAGCTAGCACCACCCATTTCTACTATGGACGAAAGCATGTGGGCACGTTTTCTGTAGATCATCGACGCTGTGATGTCATATCATGTAACGTCATGACGTCATCTAGCGACTTTTCAGCACACCAATACCGACTTTGGCTGATTTTCTTTTGGCAACACTGCCTGTTAAGCTGGGCTTACACTGAGCGACTTTTGCCCCGATTTGGCACTCGCACGACTTTTTGAGAGTCGGGCCGATTTCTTGCTCAATCGCAGGTCAATCGTGAGTTTCGCATCGTGCAGTGTACATGGGGTAACGACAAGCGATTTCGCCTCACGATTGTGCAGTCGCAGGGTCGCAAGAAAATCAAAACGGTTTGAAATTCTGGTCGTGGCTCGTGCGTAAATCGCACAGTTAAACCAGCGCTACGTCCCGATTTGACACTTCAATGCACAAATGAATTGGGCCGTGCAATTCGCTGTTGAGCGCGACATCTCCACCTCAGGTGCGCATGTTCCCTCCTCTGCAGATCGGGGAAACATGCCTGTCGCGTCGTACAGTGGAAGCATTTTGCTCGCATCCGAGTGTCTGCTCGTAGTGTGAGGACGTGAGTCGTGAACTGTGAACTTTTAAACAGTGAAATTCCATCGTGCAGTGTGAGCAGAAGCTTAAGACCCACGAGTGAAAATATCGCACAGTGTATGCCCGGCTTTAGTCAGCGTTCTACGGTTGGAATCCACACATGTAGGTAGCATCGCGCTTCTCCTCGCCCAAGTCCAGTGCAAACATGTGTCTCCACTCCCAGCTTTTTGCTCTCGACACTCATAAAATGAGAAAAGTGCCGGAACGACAAATAGTCTAATAGCTTAGCTCCAAAATATAAAGGAATCGTTCAGTTTGTGATACAAGCATGAAAATTGGTACACATATAGCCAAAGGCATTCCAAAAAGAACTGGATATGGAGCCATCGTGAATTTTCAACATGGTGGCCATGGCAGCCATTTTTCAAAATGGCCGCCAGCCACAACAGTTTTCTTGGATATAATATATTTTAGACATATTTACCATTCATACCACTTGGTAAATGTGATATGGGTAATAGAAAAGTTGTCATGAATATTCAAGATGGCCCCCATTTTCAAGATGGCAGCCGTCACTTGTATGATTTATCTGATATAGGTGATATCGGTGTCAAATCAGTCATTTTTCATGATGCAGAATTCAAATTTGTAACTTTGGAATTAACCAGAAGCTTCCTTTTATCTCATTCTATACTTAATATACAGTATAGTATCACTGTTTCTTTCAAGATGGCAGACCATCATACAATAGTGGAGTCCGTTAAGGGTTTTACCGTTACGGAAGTTAGAAAAGCACTTTGCATGGTGTTTCTTTAGGGTATATGCTGTAATTCTAGCCTAAGAGCCCTCAGATTTTTTTTTTCTACTGTCATATACAATATGTCATGTTGTGTAATGCATTACATTGTTATTAAATGACATTATAGTAGCTGACAATGTTAATATAGTGCAGAACACAGCAGAGATGAAAGGCCAGTGGTAGCCTGCTTGACCAGATTGATGAAACTACAAAAATGTACATAGTGGTGTGCATTGGCACTGCCCTCAAGATTCGATTCGATTACGATTCGGGAGGTATCGTATTCGATTCGATTTGATTCAATTCTACAATGCATTGCAATGCATTACATTTCTACTGACAGCAAAGCAAATGTTTCATCAGTCATGATGAGGCAATACAAGTAGTCAGATACTGAACAACATTTTACTGGCTGTTTTCTGAATCTGAATTCAAATGAGCATTTCCCACACTAAAACTATGGTGAGAATTATTCTATTCTATTAGTCTATTATAGACGACTGCTGCTAATGCTTGCTGAGCAGCATCTGAATGGGGAAGTGTCAGTGCAAGATGATGTCCAAGGTAGCAGGTTCTCCATCCTCTAATTTTCCCTGACAGATATTTCTTATTTGTATGAGAGAGGGTAAAGGACAGGACCTCTCCATATGTATGAAGAACCCATAAGATCACCTAATTCTACATTCTCACAAGTAGCATTGTGCATATTGAGTGCATTTCTGCCATCTTTAGAATGGCCTTACATATTATTCAATATACATATAGGCTACAGTCTTCAGTTCAATATAGAACTGTTTTCTAAGTAGGTGTTGAGTAAGTAGGCAGAGGTAAATTGGTTTTTCCTGAATTTGCAAACAAGTCCTCACCAAGTAATTGTGTCACAAGTTGCATTACAGTTAGCTCAGTAATCATTGAGTACTTCGATTGGTACTTCAAAACTGACAGTTGATGGACAACATGTACCGTAGGTCTTTGCCACCCTTACCCATAGGAGAAATATCTATTTAAAACAACAACTCTCATATGGTATACAGGTATACTATAAAAGTAAGTCATTACGGTACTCATTTTCTTGATATGCAAGGCACACAAATAGTCTGGGAGGAAGGATAGTCTACCATACCCCCCACCCAAACAAAATGCCACATGACTTTTTTTTAACCTTCGCGAATTTGAGAGGTAACAGTAACATAACTCATTGCCACTACACTTTTTTGCTTTATACATGACCTCAGAATGCTCTACATGTTTCAGTTCTATAGTTGTACAGTACAGTACAGTACAGTACAGTACAGTACAGTACAGTACAGTACAGTACAGTACAGTACAGTACAGTAACATACAGTACAGTGCAGTACAGTATATTACAGTAGTATAAAGTACGGTGCAGTATAGAAACGTACAGCAGAGTATAGTACAGAACAGTACCATTCAGTACGGTGCGGTACAGTATAGTACAGTACAGTAGCATACAGTATAGTGCAGTAGAGTACAGTATTTCACATTACAGTACAGTAGAGTACAGTACAGTAGCATACAGTATAGTGCAGCACAGTACAGTACAGTATTTCACAGTACAGCATAGTACAGTACAGTACAGTACAGTACAGTACAGTAGCATACAGTATAGTGCAGTACAGTACAGTACAGTACAGTACAGTATTTCACATTACAGTACAGTATAGTATAGTACAGTACAGTGCAGTACTGGGTCCTAAGGAAGCATGTTCAAAATGTCACGCTTTTGTCAGCTCTGTAACGCTAATGGCCTTTTTCTTGAAAATGGCGGCCATCTTGAATATTCATGACAACTTTTAAATTATCCATAAGATATTTACCAAATAGTATGAATGGTAAATGTGTCTAAAATGTCATATTATATCCATTACTCATAAGAAAACTGTTGTTGCTGGCGGCCATTTTGAAAAATGGCTGCTATGGCCACCATGTTGAAAATTCACGATGGCTCCATATCCAGTTCTTTTTAGAATGCCTTTGGCTATATGTGTACCAATTTTCATGCTTGTATCACAAACTGAACGATTGTTTTGGTTAGCTGCTGCACTAAAAGTTAAAGTGAGCCACCCTCCTGAAATCTGACTAAAGTGCCCCACTCCGAAGGGTTGGGGCAGTGGTCACATTTGCTAGGGATCATTGTGCCGTGCTGTGACGGCATATGTAACATCATGACGTCGTCTAGCGACTTTTCAGCGAGCCAAAAGCGACTTTGGCTGATTTTTTTTTGTTTTTAGCAACACTACTCCTTGATTTGAAAGCAGCATGGGGAAAAAACGTCTCAGTCATTAACGTTATACAATCTTCATGGACTGTTTAGTTTCACTGTATGTTGAGGGTAAAGTATCAGTACTCGGTATTGGCAAGTACAGGGTTACCGCCATTCCGACATTGAAATTTTATTTGGGCATTTGGACTGTGACAAAATTATACACTAATTCTGTAATTGTGTAACTGTAATCAAAAACTGTCGGAATGGTGGTATGTTGGAATGGCAGTTGCCCCCCCAAGTACAGATTGTGTATCCCTACTCTCTGAGGAAATGGGTCTGGCCCAGACAGACCAGGCCCCTGGGTCCTCCTCTCCACAGCTCTCTGGCTTCTCAGTACACACGACATACCTGACGAAGACCCAAGTCCAGAGTCAGTGTTGGCAGATGTGTCTGACCAAATCCTGCCCAAAAGCTTCTCAAAAAACGCCAAATTCTGCCCAAATTGAACAAATCACATTGACAAACGGCTGAAAACCCCGCAAATGGCCAATTTTCCCAGTTTTTACCCGCAGACGCTCATCCCAAGTAGCCCAATCTTGCAACACTGTCCAGAGTGATCAAAACATTGCTGTTTTAATTTAATAAAGTTTCTTTTTTGTTGGAGGTTATTCTGGAGTGTACTGACCTACCTTGTTTAACTCACACAGTTAGCAGACACACACACACACACACACCTCCGCTCCAATCCAGAGGGAGGCAGGTATGCTATCATGGCCTCCGCTAGACATAAGCAGAGTACGCTGAGTCGAGGGTGCCAACCAGTGCTTGGGGCACCAACCACTTTGCCCTCAAAACTGGGCCTTTTAAATTGAGATTGAATATAAAATGTCATGAAAAAATATTGAACTACATTACAAAAACATATATTCATTAGTTATTAGATTACTATTATTATTTTATTATGAGGGGGGCCTCCTGACTACTTACGCTTAGGGCCTTTAAAACCTTAACAGCGGCCCTGCATGCTATATTTATACAGGATGGTCACACTGGGCGCCTGGATACATGTGGGGACTGGGCTGGGATGGATTATTTTCATTTCTGTCTTTCTTTTTAATGTTTTTTTCCCTGTGGTTCTGGTTCCTGTTCTGACCCGCACCATCAAACACGGGTCCTGGTCCCGGCCCGTCGAGATCTCATTATGCTGGACCTCAGAGACCTGGACTTGGATCCCTGCGGACAGCAGGCACAGAAACTCCTTTCTGAAGGGAGCTGTCTGTGTGTGTGTGTGTGTGTGTGTGTGTGTGTGTGTGTGTGTGACTGTGTGTGTGTGTGTGTGTGTGTGAAAAATCCATGCTGATCTGTCTGTCTACCCATGTGTTGTCACCATTACTGTGTATGTGTGTCTGCCTCTGTGTAAAACTTTCATCTATGCTGGCCTAGCTCTCTGACCGTGTGTCGTAAGTCGTGTGCGTGCGTGTGTACTCCTGTGTGTGTATGTGTACACTGTAACAAATAGCTGTTTATTTACGGAAATTCTGCAACAGCATTCTACTGCTTTTCGAAAAAACAGACAACTACTGTGAAAATATTACTTTGAGTCACATATTGAGCATAAACAGTAAGTACTGCACAATAGCAGTATTCGCCGTTGTGTAAAAAACTAGAGATTAGGGATGGGAATCTTCATCATCAAAGCGATACGATGTGCATCTCGATACACATGGCAACGATACGATACATTCACGATTCATGAAATTACCAGTGGTAAGATACGATACGATTCTCCTACCTACTGCGATGCAGTTCGATATGGCGCGATACAATTATAATGCCATGCGATGCAGTGCGATTCGGTACGATACGATGCGATACAGAACAGATTAAAATATCAAATTGATATTAAAGGCTGTGCACAAGGCTGCCGTTAGGCATAAGCAGAGTAAACAGAGCGCTTTTAGAACCTCAACCACTTTGCCCCCAAAATTGTGACCTCCTAAATTGAGACTGACTAAAAACATCATGAAAAAATATTTCATTACATTTGAAAACATTTTTGTTAGTTATCAAAAGGGCCATCATTTTTCAGACAAACTGTAATAGTGAATACAGTAATTAGCATTATTATTAGTAGCAGTAGTAGTATTTACTTATGAGGGGGCCTCCTGACCAGTTATGCCTAGGCCCCCAAAACCTTAGCAGCGGCCCTGGCTGTGCATATTACTTTTGAAATAGCCTATACTGGAAAACATACAGAGAGCAGTGAGAACTCATTTTGGCTTGGGCACATTGCTATGAGCAGAGAAAATGAAAAAAATACACAATACAATGAATGCCATGCCAATTACAGTAGGCTATATCTCTTTTTTAAATAAAAATGAGAAAACCACAGAGCTTCTGATCATGTTGGAATATTGACCTGGACATGTTATAGGCTAACTACATTTACAGGTAAGCTCTGAACAACTTATCAACCACAATTGATCCAAATTAGAACAATTTACTAAGTAGCTGTTGGGAATGGGGTTAATATCAGAAGGGGGAAATAACGTGCGTACTGGACTGAGGTGTTGGAATAGTGTACTTTTCAACTGGACTTTTTAAACTTCATAGACAATCTGCACGAGCAGCAAATCAGACCGTGTGTGTCCAGCACGAGAGCTAAATATAACAGGCTCCTAAGCAATGATGCCAACTTAGCGACTTCACTTCTTTTTTACTGCATGAACAATGGACTTAACACGAATGCACAGGCTCTGTAACGTTTCCCAACACGGTTATGTTTTTTTGTATCTCGTGCGCTGGTGCTTATGCTGCTGTCATTCGGAAACTGCAGCATGTTGGCAGACAACTTTCTCTTGTTGTTTGTGCCGCACGGTAGACTACCCTATCATCTCAAATAGTGAAGCGAGTACTCTCTCCACACGTCTTCCAGACTCGCAGAAGATGGTCGCTAGAAACTTTCATTTAAAAAGTCACCGGATGACCAGAAAACTCGCTCTATGTGACAACAAAATGTGCTCCACATTGCTGGTAACCCGCCGCTTTGACTCAAAGGAAAATACTGATTGCTGGGTCACGCCTCCTCGAGTCCTCGCAATAGAGATGGAAAGGCGGTCTGAATCAGAGCAAGATGATGTGCGTTGCGCACAAGAACAAATCCTGAAATTGACATTTCTAAAAAGTTTTAAGAGATATTATCCGATTTGTACCGATGCGGACAGTCAAGGTACGATGTATCTCGATTTTATTTGCGTTTCTTACCGATGCAGACGTTTGCAAATCGATGCAACCGTACCGTACAGGTCGTATCGATTTTCCGATACGTATCGGTGAATCTTCCCGTCCCTACTAGGGATGCACCGGATCCTGATTTTAAGGATCCTGCCGGATACCAGATCCACTGAATAAGATCCTGCCGGAACCGGATACCGGATCCTACAAAAGGTTTGAAACATATAGTCTACTCGCACACGTGGGCCCTTTTTATTACGTTGGCGCAAACTATTGTTTAGACTCATTGGCTTATTGCCACACTGCCTTCAATAGCCGCTTCCAAAGGGATTTCACTCCATGCAGTGATTGGGGTTGTGAAAGACTGAAAAGCCTAGGCTAGACATGCACCAGACCCTGATTTTTAGGTAACATACCGGATACCGGATCCACTGCTTAAGATCCTGCCGGACCCGGACCCTGTGAAAAACTCTATTATCCTGACGGATCCGGATCCGGAACCGGAACCGGATCCGGTGCATCTCTAGAAAATAACAAGTTATTTTAGGCAGCACCATTGAAACCCATTCATCCTCCACTTGTCCGTGATCACCATCAAACTTCAATACCACCTGAAGAACTGAAGTCATTCTGACTGGTTAAAGATTATCTGATACTATCAAGCATGATGAAACAATTTCTAAGGAAACTGCAATACTTAAAAAGTGCTTGATGCAGCAAAGTGTGAGTAGCACATGCATTTTGATAGTGATGAAAGTGTGAATGGCTGAAACATTTTAAGAACTTGTAACACTCTTGCAACAAGCAGCCCCATCTAAACCAATCTGCTAATCAGTGCCTGGCCTCACCTGAGTAGGGCTGTTATGCCATTATTCAATTACGGGCGTCACCTGCCAAAGGCCTGATGACTCTGGTCACATGGTACTCTTGCACCTGTATATAAATCTGGACTATCAACACTTCAGTTGCTTGCCTGCCTGCCTGCTGGCTGGCCTGCATGGCACAGCATAGCACTTGTTTGCCTACAAGCTTGCCTACAAGCTTGCTTACATGCTTACACACTTTCCTCTTTGTGAAAGCTTGCTGTATGTGGCATCATTTGTGGCATTGTGGCATATAATGTGCCTGCTGCAAATTGGGCATTGCTTTGAGAGCTAGCTTGTAGTGCTGCTTGTTTGCTGTGCTACTTGGTGCAAAATATTTTTTTAAAGACTGACCAATGCTATATTCATCATTGGCTCATCAAGAGATACAGTAAAAAGCCCACCTTGCACACTATCATTGTAACATAGCACTGCGTACTCTGACATTTTGTTCATGCCTACACTTTCAAAGGACCACCGCAAACCATTTTCTCAATACAGCATTGCGCCATAGTATCATGCTCAAGGCACTCCAGTCATGGTGAACGATGGGAGGGTGGGGTGGTAACATGGCCAGGGTACCACAGTTATGGAGAATGATGGGTGGGGTGGGAAGTTGCCATGGCCATATTCATGAATACAACTATGACCCAGTATTTGCCTGTCATCACACAGTACAATTCAACTTTTTAACTGAAATGTACTGTTATTTTTCTGTAGAGTACTGTTATTTAACAGTTCAATTGCTGCTGAAAAAATGTTATATACTGTGATACATTAAACAGCAATGAGCTGTATTTGATTTTTGGTGTGAAATAACAGTAGAATTACAGGTAAATATAATTGCCAGTAACTGCCGTTATTTTGCAGGGAAATTTTCTTAGAGTGTAGGTCAACTGTGTGTGTGTGTGTGTGTGTGTGTGTGTGTGTGGTCATCAACACAAAGGAAAAAAATCTTAGCTCGTCTTACTGCTGTGTGTGTGGCTGTGCCAATGCACCTCTCCCAGTTTTTTTTTTGAGGAATGTTTCACCCCGATTACTTTCTAAGGTCGCGGCATTATGAAGAGCGATGACATCAATTCCATTTTCCCTACCCACCAGACCAACAACTTCACCCACCCACCCACTCCTCACCTCTCTCTTCCTCTCTTCCCCCACAAGCATGCACATGTTTTTAAACAGTTATTTGCTTGTTCTAATGGCTCTCTCTCTCTCTGTCATGTGTGCGTTCGTGGCAAGGTGAGCAGTTATTTGCTGGTGTTCTAATCTCTCTCTCTCTCTCTATCTCATGCACATTTGCGACTAGGCAAACAGTTATTTGCTGGTGTTCTAATCTCTCTCTCTCTCTCTCTCTCTCTCTCGTGCACATTTGCAACCAGGCAAACAGTTCTTTTCTGGTGTTCTAATAGCTTCCCCCCCCTCTCGTACGTGCGTTTGCGACCAGGCGAGCGGTAGCAGCAGTGACCGGCGTGCTCCCACATGACCTCCAATTAGCAGCGGCACAAAGACACAAGATAAGCGGCTCTGAGGCGGACTCATTAAAATGTGTGGGAGGCCATCAGAGAAACAGAAGGAAAGAAATAGAAGGTGGAGTATGGAGGGGTGGGTATGTGGAAAGGTATAGAGGTGTAGGAAGACGAGAGGGGGATGGGGGGGTGTTGTTATAGGAAAAGAGAGGTGTAGAGAGAACTAAAGGAGATAGAAGCAGAAGGACAGAAACAGAGGTGGAGTATGGAGGGGCAGATCTAGCCATTTTGGGACCCTAGGCGAAAGATAAACATGGGAGCCTCAAAAGTCATTCTTTGAATGTCATCAATTGGCATGCAAGAAGAGAGGTTGCTATGTTAGTGTATTGTCTCGTATATGTCTTTGATAAGGATAGACCGATATATATATCGGGCCAATATTTGCATTTTTTAAGTGTATCGGTATCGACCGATACGCCTGTGGTTTTGGCCGATACACAATATTTATTATTTTATGACATTCTTTTTTTTTTTTTTTTAAAGCACCAAGACACAAGTTCTACCTCAATTAATTAATGTTAAAGGGACACTGCAGGAAATGGTCAAAAAAGGTACTGCAACTATGCTGCTCATTGAAACTGGGCTGCCTATTGCCAAATTTGATCTTTACATGAAAGTTAACTAAGTAATAAAGAAATAATTTCTACTATGGTCCAAGTACAGTCATTTTTGCAGCTAAAAATGACTATTTTTTGGAAATTCAAAATGGCGGACCATGGAGAAGATCCCCCTTTTCATTTTCTCCCCCCTTTCCCCTTTTCATTTTTTTAATTTTGGCCTTTTTGCCTTTATGTGTGATAGGACAGTCTAGTGATGGACAGGGAGCGAGTAGGGAGAGAGAGAGGGGAAGGGTTGGCAAAGGACCCAGGCCAGAATCAAACCCGGGTCGCCGGTGTAGCAGTGGGCCACGGCACGGTCAGAGTACCAGAACATTTTAAAGTAACAGCTGTAGTACTGCATTTCAACTACATTTTTTTAGTTGAGTAGTACCCACACTTATTTATTGCCATTTACTGTAAGACGCTGAGTGTGATGCTTTTGAAAGAGGTCATATGCTAGCCTCTTACTGCAGCAGGGGTCGCTGGCGACCCTATTCACTTGCTGAAAATGCTTACCTACATCATAACAACAATGCTATGACATTACGGAGAGCCAAAGTGCTGCGCTACGGGATGAAAAGAGCATGCTATGGCAAACTGTCCTCAACTACATGTATACTGTATCTCTCAATGTGAATGTTTGAGTGTGTATGTCTGTTGTGCTAGTATATGATAACTGTAATGTAGATCCACATGTGTATATGTGTGCGCGTGAGTTATGATGCATTCATTTGAATATGTGTTTGTCTCTGCATGTTTGTGCTGCAACGGTGTCTGGCCGTTTACATATGTGTGTGTGTTTGTGTGTGTGTGTGTGTGTGTACATGCACTTGCTTGTCCATGTCAGTACTGTATACTCTGCATGTTGTTTCTCATTAAAGTCATTAATCATCTCGGTACACTTTATTTTCCCATAAACAAGTCTCGATCCATATAGCGGGTCCCCAGGGGTCCTCTCCGGGCCAAACGGAACATGTCCTGGTGGTTCCGCTGCGGAACGCCTCCCCGGTCTGCCTTAGAGAAATGGATGGACTGGGGGAGAAATGGGGCCTGGGCACTTTTGGCTTAAAGGGGCCCCCTCATAATAATTAGCTGCGCATAATTGACTAACCGGTGGGTCCCGCACCCTCGTGGGCCCGTTTTCAGCAATGTAAAAACATTTTACATTTATGAAAATAGGGGCCCACAAGGGTGCAGGGCCCACCGGGAAATGCCCGCTATGCCAGATGGCCCAGTCCAGCCCTGCTTATACAAATGGCCCAGTTAATGAAATGACCTTTACCGAACTTGTGGAAAGACATTTCCACCACAGTGCAGGAAGGACTGTGGGAGGGAGGGATGGATGGATGGGGGGGGAGTGAAATGTTTATTTTGGTATAAATGAAGTTGTAATTAGTCTATTGTGTTGAGCGTGACTTTTTGTTTTTGTGCCACGTCGTAGGCACAGAGTACTTTTGTAGACGCTACTTGGCAGTCAGTATTGTCTGTAATAATGATGATGATAATTTGGATGTAGTCTACTCTTTTTGTAAGTGCTTACTTGGACAGTGCATTTTTCACAGTGATAAAATAAATCATAGAGAATTCCTCAGGGATGCTGTAAAGTAGCCTGATTATCATTGTCATGGACTTGTGTTAGTGCGGCCGCTTCCGATCATCCAGGCCCCGCCCTCGAGCTCACTCCCTGTCAGCGGAGAGAGGCAAATTAGTCATCTGCGTTTCAAGATGCCAGGGTCATCACAATCATCGACTTTCAAATCTCTTTGGTCTGACCTCTGGCGTAACGATTAACATTTCCCAAGTGGCATGGTTGACCCGCCTATCTCGGTTTGCTACTGGTTGAGGCCAGAAAAGGCTGTTTTAACTACACATTTTCTTACAGTAGTCCCAATAGAACGTCTCTGCTTAAAGGTACACTGTGCAGGAAATGGTCAAAAAAGGTACTGCAACTATGCTGCTCATTGAAACTGGGTTGCTTATTGCCAAATTTGATCTTTTCATGAAAGTTTACTAAGTAATAAACTAAAATTTTCTGGTATGGCCAGTATGGTAAGTACAGTCATTTTTAAAGATAAAAATGGCTTTTTCTGGAAATTCAAAATGGTGGACCATGGAGAAGATCCTTCTTTTCATGTATGAAAAGTGCAATTTTTCCAATCATAATGAATACTTAGAATTTGATGGTGGTGGTAAGTATTGATGAAAAAGGTAACATAAGTGAATGGGTACCATGAATTCTGGAAATAAACAACTAAAAATCTCACACAGTGTACCTTTAACTAAATATTAGAAATATTCTTACAGCACTGTGTGGTAGTGTAGAAATGAAGAAGAAAAATATATATACATCAGCCTCATCCTCTGCATCCTCCATCTTCAAACAAGTGTTGGCCTGGTGCCTGGAGTGCTCACTGGGCATTGATACATCTATTTGCTTGGTTTGCTTCCACTCAAAAAGCCTTTCTTCCTTTAATGTAAAATGTAAAAAAAGAAGACAACGAAGAAAGAAAGAAAATAAACACACACTAAAAGACCAGACTCCATGGCTCCTTACCAAGCCCTGGAATAGATTTCTCCCGTGCCCGTCCTGTGTGTGCATATTCATGAGAGCCCTGCTAGTGTGTTTGTGTGTTGTGTTGTTGTTTGTGGTGTGTGTTGCGTTGCGTTGTGTTGTTTTCTGCGTGTGTGTGTTGTGGTGTGTGTGTGTGTTTTGTGTATGGGTAGATGACGGATAGGCAGCAAAAAACCTTTTTTTCACAAAACATTGTTTATGAGGGAAAAAAGTATATGTCTACGTAGTGCAGCAATTAATCTTTCAAAAAATCCAAGTGGTCACAATGTTGGTCTATTCATTGATTATTTTTTTACGTTGATAAAGCAATTTGCTGAAAACATGTCCTTTGGTGTGACGTTAAGAAATAAATATATTAAGTAATGTAGAAATGGCTTGATGGAGTTTTATGAACATTGTTACACTCTTCATATTTATTGCAATTTTTTAAAGTCTTAATTTAATGAGAAATTACCATTTAAGTATTTTTTTCCCCATTAGATGTGAGATTATTAGAAACCTTAGAGGAAAAACAGGGATATCTTTCTTTTAAATGTTCAAAATTGTCCGAATTTATACTAACTTTTCAGGGACGATAATTTGTTCTTCCCTAATGCAATATTCAGTGTTTATCAAACATATTGTTTAGCTCAAACAAATATTTGAGCGTTTAAAACATGTCACACCGTAGGACATTCATGTCACGCTAAAGGACAGAAATGCAAAACTGAGCCAGAAACAAATATATCAACATGATTATTTTGTCTTTTGATAATATAATGTTGTAGTCAGTATGGATCTACACTTTACACTTATAAGTCTTTGAATCGTCGATTATCAGCCTATCGTAACTCTTAATGACAGCCATGCGGTCATTGAATGTAACCTGCAGAGCTCATAAGACTCATACTGAAGTGTGTCCTTGGCATGACCATCACACTTTTGTAGGTATGCTATGACTGTCACACCATTGAACCTTGTATGACCAGTGCATGTAAAGAAATTGACAATAAAACCCACTTGACTTGACTTGACTGTAGTGTGTAGTGGCCAGTGCCTGTTTGGTATCTCAAGCTGGACAGCACATTTATGCTGTATATTGAGCTCTCCACAGCATACTTTATTCATCTATACTCCTCTATATACTCTCTCACTGATCTTTCCTTCACTGTTACCGTTATATTTTATGGTTTCAAAGCACCATTAATGACATTTTATATCATTTGACAGTATCTAAAATCAACAGCAAATATTCATCAACAATGCATCAAAGTATAAATTCCAATGGCCAATAAAGGAATAAGTAATTTGAATACACAATATTTATCTAGTCAAACCAAAAAAAAAAAAAAATGTACTACCAGTTGTTTTAAAAGCTATTTCTCAAATATCTAGTCCATTGGTGTGACCTGTTTGTCCTTTGATGTGATACTCCAAAGTGTCACACCATAGGACTTTTACCATCACACCATAGGACTTTTACCATAACACCATAGGACTTTTACCATCACACAATAGGACTTTTGAGCTTTTGAGTTAATTTAAAGCCATGTCGTTGCCAACTGAAATACAATTTCACCTTTAGTAAGATGCATTTTCATACATCTACATAAGAAAAAAATATGAAAAATATACACTATTGTCAAAATGTATTTTATGGCTGTCACACCAAAGGACTACAAAACTAATACATCTTGTGGTAGCAAAGCATAATTGATTGACTGAAGAACTCTGAGAGAAAAATCTAAAATCCACCCTTGCCATTGGCTTCTTAAGGGTCTAAAGTCACAATTTATGTACCGCTGGAGCTTCAACAATAGATAATTATCCACAGAATTAACCAAAAATATGATGTCACACCACAGGACATTGTTTTCTGCGACAAAGTTTCATAAGTCCATACGGTCTCAGAAAAACAGGAAAAAAATTAAGCATTGCCACTTGCTAAAATAGACACCTTGAAAAACATGCCAGGGTTATTTAGACAAATGACTGAGCTTTGATTATTTATTTAAAAATGTTTTAATATGGAGAACCAGGCTTGCCTCAGTCACACCATAGGACAAATGTGGCATTTGACTCAAAATTAAGTATACTTATTTAAGCTCTGGATTTATTACACATTACTTTTTCACAACAACGACATTAGTTTAATCATTTAAAGCATTGACAATTTTGAAAGCATGAATTTACTTAATTTTAAGAGCCTGCGACAGCAAAATTTACACGTCACGTCATCTACCCGTATGTTGTGTTGTGCGTGTACCTGTATGTGCGTAGACGCCCTCGCACGTGTGAGTGTGTGTCAGTGTGTGTGTGTGTGCACGTGCGTGTTGTTTGCAGGGGCTTATGGTCAGCGAGGGGGAAAGAGTGCTACANGGGCCAAAGACGTCCAAAAAGGAATTGTCATTCAGTCTAACGGATACCTTCTGCTGACTAACAGTAAAAAACATGACTCTTTTTATTTATTTATTTTCCAGTGAATTCATGAAAGCCTTGGCTGTCATCCATTCACTTGAAACAATATACAAATCTTGTTTTTTTACAGTTACAGTCAGTAGAAGGTATCTGTTACACTGAATGACAATGCCATTTTTCACGTATTTGACCCTACAGTAGGCCCTGGGAGGAGGAGTAGAGAAGGGACATAATCACGTTACATTACATTGTCAGACAGACATGATAACAACTCCTATACTATAGCATGGTCTGCAGTTGACACCATTCAAATCCAATTTGCTAGCAGCAGATGAATTGGGATTGCTGTTGTGAATGTTGGCTTAGTGCAGACAAGATATAACAGTGAGGAGGATTGGGAGCGTGTGTGCATGTGGAAGTGGGTGGGGTGGTGGTGTAGGGAGCGGATGTCTGTTTGTGTGTGTGTATGTGCGTGAGCGTGTGTTTGTGTGTGTGTGTGGGCGGGTGGGGTGTGTGTGCACACATACTGCCATGATAAGTAATTGCTTTCGGTATGCCGTCATTATGTAGATGGTATTTGTTTGTCGATTTGCATAAGTAATTTATAAAGTAAAGCACTTCAATCAAAATGTCTTATTGAGAATATGTATTATGCCCTCACTACTGCTCCCTACTCTGCATTTCTCCCTTCTTCTTCCTCAGAAGCATGGCCGTAACTACCATTGAGGACACAGGGGTCATGTCCTCTGTATTTTATTCAGGAATGTAAAATGTATCAATCGATGAAAATCGATATCAACAATGATAAATTCAGTATGCATAAGCCACTCCCATTTATCCTCAAAGCAGTGATTAAAGAAAACAAACTTAAGAGTTTGACTTAAGTATTTGAAGTATTCGAAATGTACAGTATGCAGTAGGCCCTAAAGTGCACAGTATCTGACCTCGGTATTTGAAAATGTCTAGTTACGGCCCTGCTCAGAAGCATGTTATCATAGCACTTTGCTGGCTGCCATCCAGAGCCCCAAATTGGGCCGGTGTTCTTACAAATACACAAAACAAGGCGAAGCGAAAAACAAATCAGTCTTCCCAGCAAAGAAAAGCCCCCTTGGGCCTTGGGTGCCTGAGAAATCTACTACTTACGTGAAGCGAAGCGCGTGCTTGTGCAAACCAGAGTGACCACACAGTAGCGGGTGTGTGTGTGGTGTGGTATGTGTGTGTGTGGTGTGGTGTGTGTGCATGTGCGTGTGCGTGAGTGTGCATGTGTGTGCCGGAGGGGCTGGCTGAAGAAGTTCCATGCCGGTCAGAAATGGGCCGGGGAGAGATCAGTGGAAATGTGTGTGTGGGGGTGTGAGTGTCTGTACTAGGAGTGTGGGTGTGGGTCTTTATATGTGTCTATGCACATGTGTCTGTGCATAGTGGATGAGGCGGAAGCGTTCTAACAGCCCAACGGCGTAGCCCAAGGGACACCTCGAAGGCCGTTATTCCGCTTATCACCCGGTTGCCAGCAATTAAATAATAATTTATTAATTGGTTCATCTTAGGCTTTGTGAGAAAGTAAATTAACCACTGTGCTTTGTTTGTTGCTATGGGTACCACTTCCAACTTAGACGTGTCTCTGTCGCAAGCTTGAAACTTAGTAGTTCATAGAACCTTCGTTTAGAATGCTGAGGGTATATCCTCTGAATAATTTCTACAGGGTTTTCACTTTTGTCAGCATTCCAAACGAATATTCTATTCTATTCTATTCTATGCACGACTAAGTTAGACACACGCACGCACAACTTCATAGATGTCCCATTCTCGGGCCATAATGGACACTTGCTCAGCCAATCAGAAGACAGTTCTTTCTGTTCATCGGGTGATATAGTCAAGGCCTGCAGGGCAGGAGAGGGGCTGTGGAGCAGGGCCTGCAGTTCTCCTGGGCTTGCCACGGCCACACATTAGTAGTCAACAACACACCTGCATACCGTACTCTTGGGCTGCAGAGGCCCTTTCCAACCGCACTCAGAATCACTGTGACAGCAGGTGTGTGTGTGTGTGTGCGCGCTGGTCTCTGTGTGTGTTTGTAAGGTGAGGGGGTGGCATTAAACTTCGTTATTCGAAGAGCTAAATTCGTAAACAGTATTTCAGTCCTTCACAGATCATTGAAAGCAAAATGAAAATGACGATGCAAATTACAGCTAAAGCAGAAAGGAAAGGTTTAGTTGAAAAAAAAAAGAAGAGCAAGGAAGAAGAAGAAAAAAAAAACAGTTATAGCACCACAAACAGTTGTCTAGTCTCTTTCTTTTTTTCAACTTGGATTTAAAAATAGCAACACTGCAATAGACTGGATCTGTGAAGAATATAAAAGCTGCTTTTTCCCTCGTGGTGTGCCAGAAGGCTTCAACAAGCAGACTTTTAGTGATGAAATATTGTCGTTATCTAGAGTTGCACTGAAGTCAAGTAGAGAAGCTATAAGCTTAGTCTCAGCGGTGTGATGCAACACTACAAAATGATTTTAAAAACAATTTGTGGAGAAACTGAACAAATAAATGACTATTTTGTCCCCCAAATAATGTTAGAGAGATGTATTCCTGTGTGTTTACTTTGCGCATTTATGTCAGTGGTAGACTCAGAACCACCCATAAAACAGAGAGAGAGAAAGAAGGATGGAGGAATTTCTCTGAGAATACGTATCATGTGAATTCGACGCTGCAGTGTGGTCTCCCTTTTATGTTTTGGCTGCCTTGAGCCAGGCGGTCTTAAAGTGATACTGTCCCATTTTTGGAAATAAGATTATTTTACACCTCCCCTTGAGTTAAATAATAGGGTTTTACCGTTCTCCTGTACTTTCAACCGTTCTCTGGGTATGGCAGTGCAAATTTTATCTCCAAGCTAGCAGTTAACATTGAGTCCTATGAGACCAGTTAGCCGCCAGCTGGTCTCATAGGACTCAATGTTAACTGCTAGCTTGGAGGTAAAATTTGCACTGCCATACCCAGACAACGGTTGAAAGTATAGGAGAGCGGTAAAACCCTATTATTTAACTCAAGGGGAGGGGTAAAATAAGCTTATTTCCAAAAATGGGACAGTATCACTTTAACACTTACCTTGTGTAGGGAATAATGGAAGCAGATTTACTGAACTTTTGTTCTACAGTATGTTCATCAAACATGAAACAAAAAACAACATAAATCATGCAAAAGCATTTGTATGCATACCCAAGGTCTTTCTCGTGAAGAGTCTGAATCCTGTAGACATTCAATCCAGTTGCCTAAAACTTTCCAAGAAACTTTGAGAAGGAGAAAAATATACTACTGCATGAAAGTATGTTCTATTATTAAGTGATGTTTTTATTTTCCAGTTATTTATTCTCAGCCTCTGCAAGGGAGTGTATCTGAACATTATTTGGGCTATTTTCAGGGACAGTCATTGTCAAAAATATTCATAAGGAGGAGTGTATATTTATTCCAGAAAAGTAACAACTGCTGAATTACACAACACCCGTTGTCTCATTTATTTATATCTTATCCAAGTGTTTCTCCCTCCTTCAATTTATCTAATTTTGTCAACAGAGACTAAAAACACAAGCAAAACTTTGCTCAATGTTCTTCTTAGTTAGACTACGCCCCAATCTTATTTTATAAGATTATTTTCTCATAACTAACAATTACACTCACAACTCTATGTCCACAAATAACAAAAACAACAATGAATAACAATTTCCGGCCATTCTGTTATATAACTTATTTTTTCTTCCACACAATCATTACCTCATTGGTCTGAAGTACCTATGCACAGCCAGTTTCCAGGTGTTGGCGAAGTGTAGTCATCAGTAATCCAAGGAAAACAAGAATAATACCCGCACACTGGTGGACTTAATTTTGCTGCTTTTTAAAAAATGTAGTTAACAACTCGTTTCATCCCAGGCTCTCCCCCCACTCATATTTCACGAAATGCGTTGTTCACCAAACAAAAAACAACCCCAGCAAAATTAAGTCCACCAATGTGCGTTGCTTCTTCTTGTTTTCCTTTCATTACCTCATTACTCCTCACTTTAGAGGCCACCTCAGTTTCTCTCTTCTCCTGTGTGAAACGGGCTCATCTCTGGGGCCGGGAGTGTGCGAGTCATGTAGGCTACATCTCATCGGCCCGGATCCTGCTCCCTTTACAGGATCAGCTAACTGGGCCAGCTGGGCCGTCGAGCGAGCGGGTACACATGCACTCCTATGCAGTATGCAGTAAGTGGGTACACATGCACTCCTATGCAGTAAGTGGGTACACATGCACTCCTATGCAGTATGCAGTAAGTGGGTACACATGCACTCCTATGCAGTAAGTGGGTACACATGCACTCCTATGCAGTATGCAGTAAGTGGGTACACATGCACTCCTATGCAGTATGCAGTAAGTGGGTACACATGCAGCACACAGTAAGTGGGCACACATGCACTCCTATGTAGTACGCAGAAAGTGGGCACACAAGCACTCCTATGCATTACGCAGTTAGTGGGTACACATGTACTCCTTTGCAGTATGCAGTAAGCCGGTTCAATGCAGCTGAGTGGGCACACATGCACTTCTATGCAGTGTGCATAAGTATACTTATGCGGTAAGTGGGTTGTGAGTTTAACGCAGCCTGGCTGTACGCTGTATTACAGATGTGACCACACACATACACGCCTAGATGGTAATCTAGCACACAGGGCTGGTTGTAAGGACATCGCATTATGGATATGGACACACACACACACACACCCCTAGACCGGTAATCTGGCATACAGCGATGTGAGCGCTGAGGAGAGGGCGAGGGGATGTGGGATGAGGATGGAACGGGGGAGTAGTGTTGATCTGGCTGTCTTTGCCGCAAGCTACTCTTCCCTGCCCATCTGAGTGGACCCCACACATTCACAGACCCCACACCCCTACACATTCACTCACAACACAATACTGCATTACTCCCCTCAATGGCTCTGCCTGGTTTCTCTCTCTCTCTCTCTCTCTCTCTCTCTCTCTCTCTCTCTCTCTCTCTCTCTCTCTCTCTCTCTCTCTCTCTCTGTCTCTCAGACCCCAGCACCCACTTTACCATTAATCTGGGTTGGCGGTCCACCCAACCCCAAGGGTCCTCGAGCTGCTGATAATTCACTCTAATTACTTTTCATTAGTGTAACGACGGCAGCCCTGGCTGGAGAAGAGGCCCAGTTGGACCAGGCAGAAAGGAAGGAGAGAGAGGGTAAAGACAAGTGTGTGTGTGTGTGTGTGTTGGGGTGGGTGTGTTGGGGTGGGTGTTTGTTTTGTGGTGGAGGAGGAGATGGGATTGAGAGGAGATGGGTGAAGCAAGAGTGGATTGGATAAACAACAGAAAGACAGTGTGGTATGGAGAGAAAAAAGCAGATATACTTTAAGAGGTACGCAAGGGGGGGGGGGTGGCACAAGGTAGCCATAACAAGACAGAGAGGGGGATGAAATAGCACTGTACAGTAAAGATTGCCAGATTGACGGTTTCCCGCCCAATTCGGTTGTTTACTGTAAGACGGCCGCCTGCAAGAGAAAACTGGTCACAAACGGGCATTGGGTGGGTTTCTCCGTACATTTCTGGGCATAAAAATGAAAACAATTTGGTTCAAATTGTTTTTTTTCCCACCATTTTTTTGGAGCGGGAAATGAACAGACACATCTGGCAACCCTGCCAAGAAGAGGCAGAACACGAGCACTTGTGGGGGAAAAGTCGTCCATAGAAATGGAGAAGTAGGTAGAGAAAGAGAGAGAGAGCGAGAGAGAGAGAGAGAGAGAATAAGGGACAGATCAAAGACAGATGAAAGAGGCAGCTGCATTGAGGCAGAGAGAGAGAGAGAGAGAGAGAACAGGAAAAAAGAGAGGAGAAATGAAATGGAGCGAGGGATTTTTTTAAAAAATGTTTTAGCATTTTGTCGTCCTCCCCTTCCCCACTCCACTCGTCTTTGCTGTTCCAGCCTAATGTGGTCCCCCAGGCGGCCTCAAGCACGGTAACCTTGGCAACCTGGTCGAGAGGCAAACCAAGCGCTTTTTACCCTTGCCACATGGAAAAGCTCTGCAGGATGTGTCAGGAATGTGTGAGTTAAGCACCTGGTGTGTGTGTGTGTGTGTGTGTGTGTGTGTGTGTGTGTGTGTGTGTGTGTGTGTGTGTGTGTGTGTGTGTGTGTGTGTGTGTGTGTGTGAGCAATGCAACTGAGGGCCTCAGGGCTCAGGAGGCTGCCTGTGCTCCATCACAGAATGCTCATGAGCCCTGGTCCATCGCTCTCTCTCTCTCTTTCACTTTCTGGTCCATCTCTCTCTCTCTATCTGGTCCATCTCTCTCTTTCCCTTTCTTTCTTCCGCAACTGACTGTCTTCTTTCTAACTTCCTCCCTCCTCCTTCCCCGTCCCCCTCCATCTATTTTTTTTTTTGGCCTTCTGCCCCACCCTTTCAATCTGTTTGTCTTTGACCTCCCCTATTATCAGTGGTTGTACCTGACCGTCAATCAAAATAATCCTAGCTGTCAATCACACCATCTACTGATGGTCATTGGCCACTTGAACAATTGAATATCACTCTAAAACAATGGCTCAGCACGAGAAAAAAAAAACATTTAGATTGGTTGAATAGGAAGGGGAACTAACATTTTAATAAGACAGAGTACACCCAGGGGGATATTTAAAGGAGACACATTGTGTGAAGTCTCCCATTAGGAGTACGTTACAATATGCGGCCTTGCCTCCTCCACTTGGGCTTGTCTCCTCGTACCAGGAAGTAATATGTCATGATGACATCACTGACAACAGCATTATATTTCAATATCTTGAAAAAGCTCAATTGTAAAGTCTTTTTTCTCATTTGCAATTGGGATGGTAAATGAAAAACAGTCCCTCAAAAGTTGTTGTGGCTAGACTGACAGCTGGGAAACTTTATCGTTTTCTACACAGAGGAGGGGCCAGGAGGCGGGACGAGGAGACAAGCACAAGGGGAGGAGGCAAGGTCGCATATTGTAATGCACTCCAGGATGAATGGGATTTGGCGCCTCTCCTCCGGCTTCCTGGGCCCACCCCCCGCAGTTGCTTCACTTTTGAATCAAATGTTCAGCATCCGGTTCTTTTGAGGGGGCTTTTTATGCATTTATTTGACAGGACAGTATGAGATGGTGACAGGAAGCGAGTGAGAGAGAGAGAGAGAAAGATGCGGGAGGATCGGGAAATGACCTTGGGGTGGAATCGAACCCGGGTCCACGCCGTAACCGTTTGAGCCACGGCAGGGTCTGGCATCCAGTTTTAATGTACAATCATTGAATACATTACTTAACAGTGCTGGTTACGGTGTGTCAAATAGCCTTATAGGAGAATATATAGGGTGTCCTTGGGCCCTTGCAGCATAGGACAGCACCCTACCCACTCGGCTGACGGATGGGCCGGGTGCGTGACCCTGCATGACTACCAGCTAATCTGGCACGCGGGTCCTGGCCCAAACCAAATGTGACACACATTATTAGGACTCAGGGCGCATGGTGCATAACCCAGCATGCTGTTTGTCATCAGTCATGCTATAAGCAGTCTTTCTCAAAGTGGGGCGCAAGCCCCCCTGGGGGGGCGCGGAGGCATTGCAGGGGGGGCGTGTGACATCTGATTTTGGTTTTCCCCCCCAAGGAAATGATTTCCTGTCTCTCCAATAAGCAATACATTATAAGCCCTCACCATCATTGCCGTGAATTTAAATAGCATAGGAACACACGTCCCTCTTTGTTTTATCTCACCAGTCACCTATCCTTTGGTTCTGGGCAGCGCAGCGATCGTAAAATCAGTCTGCGCGTGTACTGCTGTTGCTTAGGGGGGGGCTCGGAAGCATCCAGACCCTCCGAAGGGGGGAATGATGGGAAAAGTTTGAGAACCACTGCTATAAGCCCATAGAGCTCGTCCTAACTCCTATCTTTGAGTCTCACATGTTTCATTCATGGCTCATACTGTGCATGACGTAAACATTACATGAAAATAATAGAACAAAGGAAGAAAAGCAAGGAAGAAAAAGAACAAAATAAGAAGATAATCTAATTGATGTGGGTAGCTTGTGGAGAGTACACAGGGAGAGTACCGTGTTTTTTTCCCCCCACAGCTCTACAAATATTAATTTCCTTTCTTAACGGAGTCAGCCATGATAAGGCACCCTTACCTCTCCCTACACCTAAACTCATGGTTGAAGCGCCCTTGAGCAAGACAAACAAACCCATATTGCCTCAGGGACTCTAACCAACTTCCTGTACCTAACGGTAAACTGAATTGGAAAACAACTGTCAGCAAAGGGTACTGTAATATGATAATAACTGCCTGCTGCATTTTTGTAGAAAAATGACTTGATGACTTCAAAGACCGGTATACCCGAGTAGTACCGGATGGTGAACAGCCCAACAAGAAAGAAATCGAGAACACACAACAGCGTGTCGCCGCTGTAAAGCAGTTTCTTTTTTTCACCGCCGGCAAGAAGAGCCCAAAGCCAGGTCTGCTATACCTTTCCGGAGCCGGGAAGATCAAAGAGTAAGTACTGGGTTGTGATGATAGCTCCTGTGGTTATGTTTGTCAAAGACGTTGCCATTTACGTGAAATCCGCCCAAAATATATGTTTTGTTTACTGCTTCTACTGCTCTCAGAGGATGGATGAATCAGGGCTTGGCCTCGATGACAATACGAGGCAAGCTGCTGTACGCAAAGAGCTTCTTCGACCATCTTGACCGCACGATACTAAATATCGTAGCCATAATGCATTGCAGTGCACTCCTCTCTGAGACAGCAGTTCAGATATAGCAGCCATTACCCACCGTGCCCACTGTATCAAGGGCAATTTATCACCACAAACACACACACACACGATAGGATAGGTCATAATTTCACAGAATGTTTATCAATGTCATTGCAGTTTTTATCACGTAATTGTGGTTAATCCCAGTGGATTTTGACATTGAACCACCATTAATTCCAGTATACCTCATCCTACAATAACAATTAACTTAAATCAGTGGTTCCTCAACTTTTTTTCAGGGGAACCCCTTTTAGACCTATGACCATTTTCATTATTATTGTTACTGTGCCTAATAATAACCTTCACGATTATTACAATTCTTGTTATTGATATTACCACTACCATGATATTACCATTATTGTATTATGTAACACATACAATACTTAATGTAATACAGGACATAAAACAACAATACTAACCTTCCCCCACTTACTCCTAAAGCATTGATAGTAATGGTGAATTTATATAGAGGTTATACATGTTAAAGTGATACTGTCCCATTTTTGGAAATAAGCTTATTTTACACCTGCCCTTGAGTTAAATAATAGGCATTTACCGTTCTCCTGTACTTCCAACAGTTTTCTAGTTATGGCAGTGCACATTTTACCCCCAAGCTAACAGTTAACATTGAGTCCTATGAGACCAGTTAGCCGCGAGCTGGTCTCATAGGATTCAATGTTAACTGCTAGCAAATTTGCACTGCCATACCCAGAGAACGGTTGAAAGTACAGGAGAACAGTAAAACCCTGTTATTTAACTCAAAGGGAGGTGTAAAATAACCTTATTTCCAAAAATGGGACAGTATCACTTTAACATATATATAAACCATATATAAACACCCCCCCCCCCCCCCCATTGCCTTTTTCATTAAAGGGACACTAAACTTTCACTAAAGGGACATAGTGTAACTATGCTGCTCATTGAAACTGGGCTGCCTATTGCCACATTTGGTCTTTACCTGAAAGTTTACTAAGTAATAAACAAATATTTTAAAGTATGGTCCAAGTGCAGTCATTTTTGCAGCTAAAATTGGCTATTTTTGGAAATTCAAAATGGCGGACCATGAAGAAGATCCCCTTTTCATGTATGAAAAGTGAAATTTTCCAGTCATAATGAATACTTAGAATATGATGGTGGTGGTAAGTATTCATGAAAAAGGTAACATTACTGAGTGGGTAGCATGAATTCTGGAAATGAACAACTAAAAATCTCACACAGTGTCCCTTTAAACTTGGATTTTTTAGATGCGTCCTGTCATCTCTATAAGAGTGTGTGTCCATCTGAAACGCATTCCTTCAATTGTAATTCCCTCCTGTGTCCACAAGGCGGCAGTGCATAGACGGACACATCTTAAGCCCTATTCCAACGGGACTAGTTTAATGGGAGGACCTGGGGTAAAGTAACAATAACCGGGAAATGTAGTCCCGTCTGAACCCGTCATGTCAGTAAAGATAGCAGAGTATGTCGGGAAAACTTCACGGCGAGTTTTGCCTCTTGTAAAATGGTCTGCGAATGCAACCCTATGTAAAGATGTCTGGTTAAGTGCACGGAACGCACAATACATCCAATCTCTCCGGGCTTGCAAACAATACAGCCTTGCAGTAAACTTTAAGTTTTGTTTTAGAGGGTTGTTCCAAGCTGTGTTCGCTGTCAAAATCAGACAGCACGTTCAAACGCGCTCTCCAAATGAAAGGACACGCATGCAGATGCATTAGAATGGATTTTGATGGGTTAGTAAACCAACAGGCAATTATCAGTATTGCTCCACGGGACCAAAAGCCTCCATGGATTCGCAATAATGTGCTCAAAAATCAATAATATATTGTGGACTTGCAGGCGCGTGATGACAAGGGCAGTCACAGGTGCGTGATGAGTAACCCCTCCTACTTTCTGTCCGTTTACTGAGATATTTCAATCCAGTCAGAATCTGCCATTTCTTTTACAGACATCCTGAGATAAAAATCACATTACCCCATGTCCATACATAAAACTAGTCGTCCCGTCGGAATAGTGCTTTAGTCCGCCTGTCAGACTTGGTTTCCCCACACACCTCAGCTGGCAGGTGCAATGCACATGGCCCATGGGGTCCTAATCAGAAACTTGAACTCCCACACCCTGTTACCTTTGTACTACGTCCTCGACCTTCATCAGATAAACCTTTTACATTCACCTCAAAATAAGGCTTTTGAAAGCAGGTCGTGGTTACCTCCCCTCTGTGGTAGAGCAACTTGCTCAATATCACAGAAGCATAATTGGAAGATGTGTGTGGAGTCATTAAAATGCACTGCTACTCAGTGATGCCGAATTTAGCTATTTAGCAGAAGTACTAGAAAAACACACGGACAATGAGCTCTTAGTGCTGGGAGATCTAAACTGGGACTGGTTGTCCGCAACATCCAATGCACTTCAGGACATTTGTGACGCGCTTCAACTCTCACAGTTGGTGCACGCGCCCAACCGTATCAATGCCAAGGACAATAATAAGTCAACTCTGTTGGATGTCATCCTCACGAATACGCCACACAAATACGCCGCTGTTGGTGTATTTTGCAATGATGTCAGTGACCACTGCACTATCGCATGTGTCAGAAACTGTAAGCTACCCAAACCTAGTCCAAGGTATATCTATAAACGAGACTATAAACATTTTAATGATCAAGCCTTCCTGCACAATGTTTATCACAGTGATTTGCATAATGTGTGTAATATGACTGCTGTAGAAGAGGCTTGGGACTTTTTAAAATCTACTTTTCTTTTTTTTTATGAATAAACATGCTCCATTGAGATCTTTTAGGATAAGTGGTAAAAACAACCCTTGGTTTAAAGAGGATATTGCTCTGGCTATTAGAGAACGGGCAACTGCTAAGAAACATAATGACCCCAAGCTGTGAGTGAAATACAGGACTCTCAGAAATCGGTGCACAAGGTTAGTGAAGAATGCAAAAAGTGGTTATTACCTTGAAATGTAATCTAAATGACCCTAGAAAGTTTTGGAAACTGATAAAGTCTGCTGAAGGTGCAATTGCGCCACCCACCCTTCCAAACTCCCTCTCATGTAGCAAGGGGGATATTATAGGGAAGCAAAACATTGTAAATGCTTTCATAAATGCAGGGGTTATGACCCAAACCAAAACTGATGCAACAAATACTGACCACACATGTAGCACTACATCCAACACTAGTAGTTTTTAATTTACTCATATATCCACCTCCCAGGTGCAGAAGGCACTTACAAACTTGGATT
This sequence comes from Engraulis encrasicolus, assembly GCF_034702125.1. NCBI lineage: Eukaryota > Metazoa > Chordata > Actinopteri > Clupeiformes > Engraulidae > Engraulis > Engraulis encrasicolus. The sequence continues at coordinate 44,247,398 of NC_085872.1, read as the reverse complement.
GTAAAAAATCAGCAGGGCCTGATCAAATCGATCCTTTTTAAAAATAAATCTGCTGCTTTTTTAATTTCTGACCCCATTGCTACTATTTTTAACCTTAGTTTAACAAGTGGATGTATCCCACAGTCTTGGAAATCAGCTCAAGTACTGACGCTTTTAAAAGGGGGTGACCCGTCTATCTTAGATAACCACCTACCAATTTCTAGATTGTCAACTCTAGCTAAAGTGTTTGAATCTCTTGTCAGTGAGCAAATGATACACTACCTAGCTGAAAACAATATTTTGAGTTCAACTCAGTCAGGCTTCAGACAAGGTCATAGCACTGTAACTGCTGTAGCATCTGTTTTAAATGATTTTATATCTGCCCTGGACACAAAAAATCATGTTGTGCACTCTTTGTTGACCTTTCCAAGGGGTTTGATACTGTTGATTTTGAAATGCTGTTGCATAGACTTAAGGCAATAGGTTTTAGTAGTCCAGTGTTACAATGGTTTTCAAATTATCTAGTTGGCAGGACACAGTGTGTTGCATTAGAGAACTTTCAATCAGCCCTACTTACCATAAAAGCAGGTGTCCCGCAAGGGTCAGTTCTTGGCCCAATCCTGTTTTCTCTGTATATTAATGATATAGATAAGGGCCTAAACCCAGCCAAAGTACATCTGTATGCTGATGATACCATCTTATACTCTGTTGGTACCTCAGTGCAAGATGCTCTGGCCTCTTTACAAACTTCCTTCATAATTATTCAAAATGCATTATTAAAATTAGCAGTAATTACAAATAAAATGAAGTATATGATTTTCACACGCTCAAGATCTTGTCCTGATGGTAACTTAGCAACACTTGATGGTACCTTCCTGGAGCGGGTTAGTTCTTATAAATATCTTGGTATTTGGCTAGACCAAAAGCTCACATTTGAGGTACACATACATAATCTTTTAACAAAGCTAAGACCTAAAGTTGTTTTTTTATTTTCGTTTGAAAAAATGTTTTTCATTTTTAGCAAGAAAAAGGCTGGTTCAAAGTACTTTTCTCTCAGTGTTGGATTATGGGGATACAATTTATATGCATGCGCCCTTATGTCTCCTCAAGAAGCTGGATGCAGTTTATCATTCAGCATTGCGATTTGTAACAGGTGCCCCCTCAAGAACCCACCATTGTGATCTGTACTCTAAAGTCCAATGGCCATCCTTGTATTTAAGGTGTAAATTGCATATGTTACTTTTTATTTCAAAGGCACTGCTGGGCAAACTTCCCTATTATATCTGTAATTTATTGACTTTTTGTAAATTATCTCATGGCACATGTTCCTAACACAAGTTAATACTACAGTCTTGTACTCCTCGCACTAAATTAGGGAAAACAGGCTTTTCTTTTTATGCCCCATACCTAGGGAATAAGTTGCAGAACATATTATGTATGGACTCTCTGCCCTCATTAGAGACTTTTAAGAGGGAAATAAATACAGTATACAGAGAGGAGTGTCATTTTTTCTGACTATGCAGCACATAGGCTACTTCTTATCTGAAAACATAATGTAAACATATATGAGTCAGATAGCGGGTGGTTATCCATTGTGCAACTGGCGATAGCCCAGATTAAGTCTTAATAATTATATTGGGTTATGGACTATTTTATTGGCCCAGCTAATAATCTTAATTAGCAATGTGGGTTAATAAAAAGAACAACAATACTCACACTATTTTTTTCCTTAATAGAGTTAGTAAGTTACCAGGAACGAATACAGGGACTGGCAAATGATGGTGGATAACATCCATCTTATATGTTTGTCTTGTGTAATTATGTTTTATCCTGTTAACCCATTATGCAGGTGGAGAACATGAAAATATTTGTCAGAAAAAGAAGGCAGCGCTCCAGGAGTAAGAAAGTATTGCCATATTTCCATTATTGCTTGGGGCAGTCCCAGCATGAACGTCTGAACTTATTTCCCATCATGCATAAGGGCTTTTATCCCACAAACCTGAGCAGAGGGAGTATCTCAGTCACATTGTGGCCATTACAACATTTTTGGACAAGCAGGGAATTGCGCTCAGGGGTCACTCTGAAGGTGAAGACGGCCAGAACAGGGGGAATTTTCTGGAATGCCTGCAACTATTGCAGACATTTGACCCATTCCTGCAGCCATACAAGTGCCCCTCAAATGCCACATATACCTCACAAACGTCGCAAAATGACATGATCCACTGCTGCTCCTCACAGATCAGCAAAAGACTTAGCGAGGAAGTGAGGGAGGCAAAGATGTTCGTCGTCATGGCAGATGAGGTCAGAGATGGACATACAGCGCAGCTGGCAGTCTGTGTGTGATACGTGTTCGAGGGCCTGAAGAAGTTGGAGGGATACAATGCAGCCGCAATTACACATGCCCCAGAAGAGGTCCTGGACACACTTGACATTGGGAATATTCAAGTTGTGGCCCAATCTTATGATGGCGCTGCGGTCATGAGTGGATCAATCGATGGAGTGCAGGCACGTTTTCGTGAGAAGCACCCAGAGGCAGTCTATATCCCCTGAAGACGCAGCTTTATAAATTTGTTGTTACCAATATGGTAATGACCAAGTTGTGGTGCATTACTAAAGGGCCTGTGTTGTGTCATAGTATTGTAGTGCTATGGTAGTTACATTTCAATGACTATTACAGCGTGCCACTGGAGGTACGGCGCGCATTAAGGGGCTACGCACTGCTATGCACATGACCTCAACCTGTTGCAGTGCCCACATGAAGGGCAATACCGGAGGCCAGCCACCCTGGCCGTTTTTTTTTTTTTGATCTGCTGCAATCCTACAGCAATGGGTTTATCATCAACCATGACCCACTCAAGTTGTGGCCCAATCCTACGATGGTGCTGCGGTCATGAGTGGGTCTGTTAATGGTGTGCAGGCACGCTTTCGGGAAAAGCACTCAGAAGCCATTTATGTGCACTGCTATGCACACAAGCTCAACCTGGTGCAGTGCCACACATGACGGGCAATACCAATGGCCAGTCTGTTTTTTGACCTGCTGGTTCTCCTGCTTCAATGGCTCGATCCTCAACCACGACCGGCTGGTGGTTGTGTAGAAGGAGCTCAACATCCATCAGAGCGAGCTGATGCAAATCTCTGCAACGAGGTGGTCTAGCAAGCTCAACAGCATCAATGCCCTGCTGTGCAACTTTCCTGCGGTCATCAGAAATCTCCAGCTAATCAAGCAGTAGGACAACTCATGAACTCCAAGATGTGACCAAAGCTGAACTCTTCTTTGTCCAGCAGCTGGTCATGTAGTGTGTTAAATTTTAATTTTAACACCCATTTTAAAAATTAAAAATAAAAAAATCCAACAGACTCTTGTTTAAAGTGTTTTAAATTAAATATAAGGAGGCTGGATTTGATACTATATTAGTGGTCAGGAGTCCTTGTAAACAGTAAAAGTGTGATAATCTACTTTTCACTGTATACTTGTCACCATCTTTGACTGTCTTATCTCAGTGAAGGTTTGAAAGCCCAAAAAGAAAAACATAAGGAATTAATGGATGCTAAACTGTGTGAATGTTTTCCATGCAATCAAGGTTATTAACACCTTGTATAAACTTTCTTTATTATATATCGTACAGTAGCAGTTTTGGTCGGACCAGAATCTCGCAACGATGATAATCAGGCTAGGGATGGGAGTTCTAGAGTTTTGAATATTTACAGATAAGTTTTCGCAATGGGAACTAACATAATGTTCTTCACAATGTTTTCGGTTGTTTTCTTAATTTAAACCGCAGATTGTGTCAGATGAGACGACGCGGTTGCGAAACTCTCTATGGAGACGGGAATGCCAAACGCGAATCGGAGTGGAAAAGCCTCGATCGACCGGCGACCTGACAACTTCACACACGTTGGTGGGTGGATATTGGACTGCGCTTTGCCTCGCGGTGATCAGCTAATGGCGTGAGGATACTGTTTTGCTTCTAGGCGAGTTCAGCACGCCTCAACAGAAGCGTTCATCATCACGCCTCAACGGGACCACAGGTCTTCCCTATGTCACAACAGCTACACCAGTGCAGTGCCACGCCTACGTTCACTTTCCAGAGAGAACTTCACCTTGTCGTTGAGTCTACACATACTGTAGCTATGGACAATTAAGAAAACTACTTTTACTTTATGATGTATAATTAATTTATGTCATTTATATTTTTCTGCACATATGGAGTTACCAACTGTCATTTCACTGCATGCTAGCTTAAGCTAGGTTTTATGAGACAAATAAATTACTCTTACTCTTATGAGCGAGTGCTCTGGAAGAGTGTAACTGGTAGTGACGTGTGTGAACGTAACTTTAGAATCACAATGCAGACACATAATATTAAATACCCCGCCCCGCTCCCCCCCCCCCCCCCCCCCCCCCCCCCCCCCCCCCCCCCCCCCCCCCCTCCCCCCCCCCCCCCAACACACACACACACACAAGCAAACAACAGTACTTAACTAAAGAAAACATACTGTACATTCTCGCCCCCACCCCCAAGTCTGAAGGTCACATCAGTTATTGACGCAAGTACAACACATGCATCATGGAAGGCAGCAGTCTCCTCTGGAGAGCAGGGGAGGGGAGAGACGAGCGGGGCCAGTGGAGAGGACTGCATTTGCACACAGGCCTGCTCTCTCCCTCCTACTACCACAGTGCAAAGGAAGAATCCTCCTGGATTTAATAAGGCAACTTTAATTAACGGGCGCAGCATGTGTCATATCTGTGATAGATTTCTCTTTTTTCCCCATTTCTGTTTAATAGTTTGTATGCCGGGGTGCTGGGGGAATTACTGGTCAACAGACTATGTCTTGTAGGACTGTTGAATGGTAAATACTGCACCCCCAATCCACCCCACACACACACTTCCTCTTTACTTATAGCCTTTCAATTTCATCGAAATTAGCACTGAAGGGAAAATACAACATTAAGTTAATGCTAACCTCTTTTAATTGCCTCAAATCCCCTGAGAGGCGTGTTATTTTCAGCTGTTTTTTCTTCATCCACTCTCTTTCGCAGGGAGTAGGACTGTAAATAATGGACATCTGGCATACAGGGCAGTTTCCCGGTGGGCCGACAGTCCAATACTACTGTTGTTATTTTCCTGGGGATTGGCCCACAGATTAGAGGGGGAGGCCCATTGCTCCATCATCAATATAGACAGTGGATTCAGCCAGTCAAGATGTAGTATGAAAATGACCTCTGGATGTGTTAGAGCAGTGTTTCCCAACCAGGGGTACGTGAGCACACTAAAGGGGGTACTTGGGAAAAGTGTTATTATTATAACAAATGTATGGAGCAGCCACATCAGGACAGAGAAAATGATATAGAAATTAATTAGGGGGTACTCATGGCACAACTAAGAGGCATAGGGGGTATGCGAGACAAAAAAGGTTGGGAAACACTGTGTTAGAGGCCGGCATATGCCCAGGCCATTTTTTGGTCCCAGTCCAGAGCTCTGCCAGGGAGGCTTCAATTTGTTCTCATTACAGCTGTGATTTGTCAACTGGACCGCTGTTTCTCATCCCCCCCCTGCTTTATCCCGCTCCGCTCGCTCCCTAGAGGGGACCCATAATGGAGATGAATTCGGCAGCATCTCTTTGCACACTGAGGGAGGCCGTTCTATGTAAATGGAGGAGAATGGATTCAAAACTGTGGAACAACTACAACTACTACAGAAACAACAACAGCGGAAAGACAGAGAGGGAGGGAGTGTGTGTGTAGTGAGAGAGAGATAATATTACAGCGAGACTTCCGAGAGTCACCCGAGGGAAGAGCAACAGTTCCGTCTCCTAATATATATATATATTCTGCATATGAAACCTATTGGCTATATACGTATATAAGGCCACACCAATTTAATTTGTTGGTTCTCGGATTCGCCGCTTGTATTTTGTGTCAAAATGGAAAAAAAAAAAAATCAGTTTCAATACCCCAAAAAATGAAATCGCAAAAAAAAACCTGAAGAGTACATGTTTTCATGAACGGAGAGGTGTCTCTTTAGTAGTTGGAGGTCATGTGACGTAGAGAACCAATAAAACCACTCCTTTCAACATGCCGATTACGACTAGCGAATCAGGAAACGTGTTACATTCAAATGGTTTTAGGGTTTTACAGACAAACATGCAATGGCAAGTTGAAGCCCCTGTGGGCTAGCAGTAGCAGCCCCCCGGGGCAGCAGCCAGTGTATGGCATAGTAGCCTACGCATTTACAAGACAGGATAACAGAAGTCGAAGACGAAGAGAACTTCGGGGATTTATTCGACAGAACCATTTCAACAACCAGCCAAGAGTCTGTGCAGGTGGGTTTTATTAACTATTATTTGCTTGGTGTATGATGGGGCAAGGGCAACCAAAACTTTCTGACGTATTAGCCATCTGAAAAATCCTGGTCAAAGTAGAACTAGTTCGTAATGAATATGTACTTTCCACCCATTTGCGGGCCTCAAAGTTACTCAAAACTTCGTCGCGTGGGTGTTGACACGTAAAGCAATGTATAGAGAAGTTTGATACTGCGCCGGATAGTTTAGATAAAAGTACATTTTCGAATGATGCGCCCTGGTAAACATGGTCACAGGGCGCCGCCATCTTTCTTTTCAGTCAGGATGTTCCACCGAGCCGGAGAGAAAGTAAACAACGGGCCATGTGATGCATCAATAATTGCATATTCTCAGCTGCTTTGACATTCTATGCACTTCCCCTGAATACATTTTCGATATGCATCACTTAACACCGTCCTTCAAACACCGCGGGGTTATATCACTGACGTGACCTATTGTTTAACTTACTACTTCTCCGGCTCGGTGATGACATCGTACAGGGTTTGACAAGTTTAGGCAAATACACTATTATTTCCACTTGCCCAAACCAAATGCATTGTACTTGCACGTTACTTTTTGTTGTGTTTTTTGTTTGTTTCCCAAGGGGAAAAAAACACTCCAAGCAATTCATAAGGTTGCTTGCTTTGTTTAAATGAGAGACTTTTTCTGACAAAAAGGGCATATTTTGACTGGCATCAATATAATATCTTTATTTGATGAAAATTGTGTGTCTTTTGCTCCAATAATGCACAATGCATAAAATACTTGCCCAACATGCACTTGCCCAAACAGTGCTTTTACTTGCTCTGTGCAAGAAGGCAATAGGCCTTGTCCAACCCTGGAAGATTGCAACTGTTAAAAATAAAGGAACTGTATATGTCTACATTTAAAAATGTCTTATTTTGATTTACATTCCAGGTATTCATCTCACAGACAACACCACCAGTTGGTGATGGGGCTGAGGATCGTACACACACCAAAAATGGAACCAATTGCCCTTTGTCAGCTCCTGTGAAGATGCTACTTTGTCACTTTCAATGCAAGTACATAACCTACTACACTCAAAAAAATAACTCATTGGATTGACTCAATTGAATTGAGGGCAGGATTTCCTCATATCAACTTTGAGTAGCCTCAACCCGAACTAAATAGGTCCTTGTAACGTGATGTAATTGAGTTGGTCCAACATACCTTCATCAAATATAGCGTCAGTAACCTAAATACCTCCCTTTAACACAACGTAATTGAGTTGGTCCAACACATCTTCATCAAATAGAGCCACAATACCCTAAATACCTCCTTGTAACACGATGCAATTGAGTTGATCCAACACATCTTTATCTAATTGCAAAGGGAAAAGAATCTGGTGCCACACGGATGTCTATTTTCTGTCATTTCTTTTTTTCAGTGCAGTAAGACTGGTCTTACTGCACTGAAAAAAGAAATAACAGAAAACAAACATCCTTGTGGCACCAGATTCTTTTCCCTTTGCACTTATTTAGTCCTGCTCTGGTTGCACCGGATTGTCAATTTAGAAGCGCGGAGTGCATATCTCCTTTGTTCTTTATCTAATGTTTCCACAATAAAATACATATATTAAATGATCTAAATAAATGCATATTTATTCAATGAAATCTGGTGATCCAAAATCAATTTGCTTTATTATCATAGTTGACCCCCATTTCAGACACACAACACAATCAGATTTTTTCCCCAAGATCTTTATTACTTATCAAAACAGATAGTACAGACAAACAGAGCCACCGTAAGTAAAAATCACACAGGTGTTGACCAAGTGTTCCCCACAAATTAGTTTGAGACACTTGGAGATCAAGAAGCGTGACAAAAACAGAGTATGATTAAAAAAAATACAGTATACACCAATGTAGCATCTGCTAAGGAAGTACACTCACTCTGAGCCAGGTGCCGTTTTATTCACTAATATACCATCACTTAACAGTTCTGTGGCCCATTCATTCTGTCAACCACCACTGTGTTGTGAGTGACAGCGGTCCTGTTCAGTGTCCCTTGGTCGCTACATTACCCCCTCAGGTCAAAGTTCCTCGCCCCGAGGTTACCATGAACTTCATCCATAACAGCGTGAGCTTAATAGTCCACAAGTTAATAAGACAAAAAGTCCCCGAGGCGAGCGGGTGGTCTCCGCCTCTGGTCTAGTCAAGGAGGCCAGCGGGGCGTCTCCCCGTGCACCAGGGGAGGAGAGAGTGAGAGGTGTACGTGTGGTGGGTACCCAAGCATGTCTGTTACCTCTGGTTGATGGCTGGGCCGCATTTGACTGTGTGGGTGTGTCCTGTTTGAGGAGGGGAAAGGGGGACTGTCTGTGGGGGTGTCTGCATACATGTATCCGTGGTCAGGTGTGGCTAGTGGTCGTGTGGTACATCACCTCCCCAGGTCGCTCCAGCACTTGACAGGGGCCCACCCAGTGGTTGTGCAGTTTAGGGCAGCACCTCTTCTTTGGTTGTGGGCTGTAGAGTCAGACCAGTTCGCCCACCTCCAGTTCTCAGCTCCTGTGGTGCAGGTCATAATTTCTCGTCTGCCACACCCCTGCCAAGCACCAACACCCTCAGTCCTGATATGAAACAGAGAAGTGCAACAAGAAAATACTACATTAGCAATATACAAGATCTTAAATACAAATTCATACTTAAGAGCCAGATAAACATCTAGGTTAGTGGAGCCCGCAGTCCAACTGATATTAAGGTCTGAGGCCATAGCCACACACAGTTTTGAAAATGGCCATTTAAATTAATTGATGCCTGTATTATCATTTACAACCTTAACATATATTGGAAAACATTCATTTTCATTATTATCATCTGTACAGAGATTCAAAAATGCATCACTACATTTGACAACAATAATAGCAATGTATTGATGATTGGACTAATATGAAACAATGCATCAGTAGTTCTCTGTCATGTATTAATCTCACGAACCTTTGCAATGACAACGTATGCCACAAGCAGTCAGGTCCATCAAGTCACCAGCCGTTCTAATGTAGGAATCACATTTCAAAGCCAATGGAATGCTCCCGGTACCAAGCACCTACACCTTCATTCCTGATCTGAAACAGAGAAGTAGACATATACTATGTATGAAATACAATGCATTTGTGATCGGGGTAATATCAAACGATGCATCAGTTGGGCTACACCATTTACTACTAATAAAAGTAGCTTTATTTGTATAGCACAATTCATGCAACACATACAGCTCAAAGTGCTTTCACCATTTGGGGGAAAAATGTTGGCAGCGTTCATGCAGGTAGCTAGATCAACAGTATTAAGCGGTGGAAAAATAATGAAGTCAGAATACAACATAAATGTCACCAACCTTTTAATGACAACATGCACCACGAGGGGAGTCGGGTCCTTCAAGTCACCAAGGTCAAGTTGTCCAGCCGTTCCAATGGGCGAATCCCAGGTCAAAGCCAACCGAATGCTCCCGCTACCAAGCACCAACACCTTCACTCCTGATCTGAAACAGAGAAGTACAGAGAAATACCACATTAGCGATATATGTATTACATACAATGCATTTAGGAACTGGGTAATATCTAACGATGCATCAGTTGGGCTACACCATTTACTACTAATAAAAGTAGCTTTATTTGTATAGCACAATTCATACAACACATACAGCTCAAAGTGCTTTCATCGTTCCGGAGGAAAATGTTGGCAGCCTTCATGCAGGTAGCTAGATCAACAGTATTAAGCGGTGGAAAAATAATGAAGTCAGAATACAACATAAATGTTACCAACCTTTCAATGATAACATACAGCAAGGGAGTCAGGTTCTTCAAATCACCAAGGTCAAGTTGTCCAGCCATTCTAATGGTCGAATCACAGTTTAAAGCCAACGGAATGCTCACTGTTCCAAACACCAACACCTTCACTCCTGATATGAAAAGTACAAGTAAATTCTTTATTAGCAATATACAGTATACTAAATACAAATGGTTCATACTCTAAAAGAGCCAGACAAACACCTAGGGAATTAGTGGCGCCCGACTGCTAAGTTAATGTTTGAGGCCAGACCCACACACAGTTCTGACAATATAATGTTAAAATTTCCATTACAGATTGCAACCTAAAAGTGCAATTGAAACATTCTTTTCCTGCATATTTTATTTTAAGAGAAAAGAATATCAATCAGCATATTTGGAACCAACATTTCTATTTAAGATTCTCACAGACCTTTAATAATGCCAAATCTAATCAAAATGATCATGCACACACCCACTATGATGTACTCCACAGTGGGGTCTGACCTCACAGGGGTTAAAATAGAATAATAATAAATGAAAATTATACAAATTATGTGGTCAATTACTTACAATCACCGAGATGTTGGCGGCTGCAGGCCTACGTTAGAGCCATTGAAGTAAACTGCAAAAGATTTTAAGACATTCAGTGAAAGTGCAGGGATGCTCAGCATTTTCACTAATTAGCATTTACAACATTATTTCACCAGACCATTTGTCAGGATCATTATGACAACTACAATGTAAAGATTAGTCCACTTGTGAATCACACATCCTAGACAAGCAAACACTTAATTTGCTGAGATTTTAGCGATTGGCTTTCATGACCGTGGGTGACTTATTAGGTCTCGCAACTTGTTACACGCATGCAAAACGTCCCATGCTGCAAAACATTAATCGGAGGGGTTGCGGGATAAGACCGAGGGAAATTAGGCGCGAGAGACTGGTGCACACGGCGGCTACCAGACGTGAGACAATCTGAAACCATGCTGTCGAATGGTGCAGTCCTACGCTAAGCAATTATTACTTCAACCAAGACAAGAAAACCGGTGCACCACTTTAAGTCGCCTCTTCCTTCAAAGTTCACAATAGTTAATTCCCTCAGACGGTCCACACCACGAGCCAACGGATATCTACTTGCAATCGCGAGAAAGATGTTACCTCGTCGTCGCCTGGCTTTATCTAAAGCAGTGCATGAACTCCCAAGCCCCCCATCCTTTACTCCCCCTCTCGCCCTCATGAGCAGACCGTGCAAACATGTACAAAGTTTATATAGAGAGCATTCATGACCCTGCATGGGTTACATTATTGACTCACACCAAAAACGTAGGCTACATTTCGACCAGTTTGCAGTTTGCACCAAGAGGAAACCGACACCGCAGTGTATTAGAACCAGTGCAACCGAGTATGTCCACCTGCGTGAGAAACTGGTGGGTTCACACATGCTACTTTCCATTAAAAAATAACTATCACATTGCTCAAATCTACACTTTCCCGTTAAATTTCCCAGTGGCGAGGTATAGCTTACACAAACCGTCTTTTTTTGTCATACTTTCATCTTCGATATGGACACGGACCGTTAGCTAGTTAGCCTGCCAATGCCAACACCTGACTGACTGGCTAGCCGTTAATTTCATGGCCTTTTCCTAAGAATCTTTTCAAGACAGCGTTTTAAAACATTGCGATATTAAGTACTCGCTAATAACCAGATTATTCATTGGGATTTCCCCCAGCAATTCTCTCTTACCTGTTTCTCTGCATGCGGCCGCCATCAATCCATCTTTTTTGAACAGGACACTGCTTCCAAGACGCATGCGCAAGGGGAGGTTCCAAATTAAAAGACAAACTCATTTGTTTTGGTTTCATGAATGTTAGGTAGATTCTAAATGTATTGTGTTGGAACAATAGTATTTGAATGCATTTGATATTAACCCTAACTCATTTCTGTTGGTTTCATAGACGTTAGATAAATATATTGTGTTGGAACAATGGTATCTAAATGCATTTGATATTTAACCAATATGTTCAAGCAAATCAAGCACAAAAACAATGTGGCAAACCAAAGAAGGGCTTGAATCGTTTTTATGAGTGTATGTGCAGATGTGGTGCAGATACTATGATGTGGTCTAACGTTCTAAAGTTGTACTTGTATAGCTTGTAATTCCATTGATATGGTGTATTTGCTGTCTTGTTCAATAAAGACTGCGGTTTCAGACTGTTGAATCATCTCAGTTTATTCACACCAGATTAATATAATAATTGCCCTGTGCCCTAATGTTGTGCCCGGTCTATTTGGCTGCCTTAATTCCCTTCTACACTGTCCTTCTCCATGTCCAGGTGTTTGCCTGTCTTGCACCTTCCTTTGGAGGTCCATGTGAGGCTGATATACAGGTGGTATAACATAACAGTCCCCTTATTACATCCGTGGCATTACCACACGACTAATTTTTTTTTTTTTTTTTTTTCGCCCTCTCGCTTCAACTTTTTCCTGAAAAAATCCGAGAACCAACAAATTAAATTGGTGTGGCCTAACCTACTGATTCGGTGAAGCCATTTCTGAACAGGATGAAAGTACAATACAGCATGTATTTATATAGCGCAGTATCGTTGAATTCAATAGAATCGTTGATGTTGAATTCAAAGCGCTTTCAAAATACATATACACATTCACACACCATATCTGGAGGCTGCTGCATGCTGCCAATTATCTGGGGTTCACGAGAGAAAGTGCACACACATGCACACAGACATACCAAGACAGGAATAAAAGTTCTTACAACTCATCTGAGAGGCGTTATCAAATCTTAAGACTGCAGGGGAGGGATCTTGAATACGGACACAAGCTTCAACTTGAGGTCGTGCCGTCCGTTTCTCCCGTAGACAGTTGTCTTCTCTGCTACCTCTACTCCAGGTATGTTGCCTTAATTAGGTCGGCAGGTGGGATATTGCTGAATAAAGGGCAGATTATAGTTCAGCAACGGCGCCTGTTGCTTACGGTCGCTAACCACTGTTGATGTTATAGATCTGCGCACGAGGTGTCATGTCGTTAGCTACATTTGGCTACATAGCTACAAGGCTACAGTACAGTAGTCAGACTGCAGGCATTGTGCTGCGAGTGCTAAACTGATGTAGTGTTTGTTTGCTACTTACTAATTCAGTCATTGTAGCTTCATTTATTTACACAGACTAGAAAGAAAGTGTTCGTATTCCACAGAATATTGACAGTTTGGCTCTCGTAAACTACCGGAGAACTGTGCCGCCACGAGAAGAAGGAAGTATCGAGACGACCAATCACAGCGCCTTTTCTCTGCGACCTTCGCAACCGTCTGTCGCGTAGTCAGGATTTTTTTGAGGCGCGCAACGACGGTTGCAGAGCCTCTGCGCGGGGGGTGTGGTCGCGCACAGACGGTTGCACAGGCTCTGCAACCGTCAGCGCCAATAAGTATAAATTGGCCTTAAGGCATCATCCTCGGTAACCATGAGAGTACAGCTCTATGGTGACTATGGTGATGAGAGTAGCTGAGATGAGGTCACTAGGGTAGGTCAGTGGTTCCCCAACTTCATGCTGCTGTGAACCCATTTTGGACCTAAGAATACTTTCGCAACCACCCCTAATATTCCAAACGTCATTATATAGTTGATACATTTTAATTATAATCTGCATAAAACTACACATACATCACTGTATGTGTGAGTATACACAAGTATACATGCATGTGTGCTTGTCTCATTGCATTGTGTATAAGTGTACAGTGTGTGTGTGTGTTGCCCGCTAATCCTCATGAGAGTCACCACCATGGACTTGTTTTCTTTTTTGCCACCCAATTATCCACACATGCACACAAATTATGTAAATTAAGATTATCCTAGTGTGTGGATGTGTGAATGGAGCGCCACTTAGCAATGTAGTAGGCAGGTGTGTGTGTGTGTGTGCGTGTGCGTGTGTGTGTGTGTGTGTGTGTGTGTGTGTGTGTGTGTGTGTGTGTTTCTACTGCCAGACAGTGGAAAGTTGCTGGAAGTGGGCAGGTTGTGTGTGTTTGTGTCAGGCAGTGGAGAGAGTTGGTAGTAGTGGGCAGGTTATTTGGTTGTGTGTGTGTGTGTGTGTGCGCGCGTGTGTGTGTGTGTGTGGTGCCATGCAGTGCAGTGTTGCGTGTGTGTGCTCTTGTGTTATGCCAGGCAGTGGAGAGAGTAGCTGGTAGTGGGCAGGTTGTGTGTGTGGTGCCAGGCAGTGGACAGTTACTGGTAGTGGGTTAGGGTGTGAGATCAATAGAGTAGCTAATGCCGCCTGGCAGAGCAAATGAAGCTGGGAGTAGGGTGTGTGTGTGCGTGCGTACGTGTGTGTGTGTGTGTGTGTGTAGGACTGGGTACCGAAATTCGGTTCCTTAATGGAATTGAATGAAAGGCTAAGGTTCTACTTGGCATCGAAACGTGCCTTGGCTGTCGGTTCCACATTTCGGTTCCTAGATGTCCATCACGTCAGTTATCATTTCGCATTTATAACCCCAGAACGTTAACGCAGTCAGAACGGCAGTCGCTTCTGGCAAAAAATCTGGTAACATTATTTGTGATCATTCGGGCTTGCAGAGACTGCTGGCAGGCTACAACCCCCTTTTAAACAGGTCGTCAAATCATCTATGGATACTAACGCTGTTACGAGAGAAACTACCATCAGCCCATCTTTAATTTGTGTAGGTTTACCGAGAAGAGTAGCCTATTTCTAGCGTTTGTAGACGGCAAAGAATTCAAACTTTGTCTTCGACACAGCCACTGCGAGCCAAGAAACAGCAAGAGGTGTGCAAACGAAGCATTCCATCATTCTCACGCAGATGGTTACATCGGCGTATGAGGAAAGTAAAAGTCGGAAACACTGTTCACTCCACCATGAATCATCAAACAGTGTTGGGGACCTTTTCCCTTTAGTGGTGGGTGCGCGCATTCTCTGACTTTTTGGATTACACCGTGAATCATTGCAAAGTTTAAATTTCATGTCAATAAAATGTAAACTCATATCAGAAGCATCAGGTGAGCTCAGTCACTTTTGGCCGCGAGAGACTTTCTTTGTGCCAGGGAACGCAGTAACGTGGATTATTGAAACTGAAGAATTGATTTCTTCTATGTGGATATTTTTTTTCCGTTTGGTAGCCTATAATTACGGACCATGCAAAGAACTCGAAACAGAGCGCGCCCATGCTTCACTGCGTGCGTACCAAGCTATAGCCAAGTCGCCTCCGCCCGTTCCCCAAATCCGCCCGCCTACTTATAAGTGATGATAGTTAATTATGTATCCACTGTTTAAGTCAGGAATGGATATCGACATGATACGGAGTTTGTATGCATACAATTTGAAACGGTGATGACATTTAAAACTGAGTCAAACGGCCATAAACAGCATTGTAATGAAGGGTGTCGTAACGGCAGCATGAAGGTGGAACTTTAATTTCACGACGACATTCTGGCTAAAATCTCACCCTGGCTGCTTCCCTGTTTCGCTTTAGGACTACAAGTGTGAACGAAATAAGCAAAACAGCATGAAGGAATAACAGTAGGCTAACGGAAATACCGACGTGACCTGAAATCAAGCGGACGGAATTGGGAGCCTTTCGCCGGCGAATTGTGCTGAAACTAGATTTTGGACATGCTGGACGTTATCTTCAAATTACGATAGAAAGGGCCACCAATGTAAGCTAATATTGCTCATTACCTCATCATAATCAAATAGTATTTGAAATAGTGACATTATCACGTTCACAGTGAAGTGATCAGTGAAGTGGGCGGAATTTGGCGACCTTACTTGTTTTAAAAGTGTAGAACAGCATACCTGTTAGCTACAAAAAAACTGCAAAATTGCCTGATTTTAAGACAAAAGCTGGAAAAGTTTCAACAGGCCAAATCCTGACAGTCAACGGGACGGCAGTGACAGGTCAGACAGTAACACCATGCTTTTCCATTTAACAGTCCCTGCGCGAGGCCAAAATCCCCTCACACAGGGCATGTTTTAAAAGGAGCGTGTGCAGCGTAAAAAATGAAATATGAGTTTCTCCTTGTTGTTTTGCCGCTGAAGTTGTCTGGGGCTGATGCAAAACTTCATGCTGGTTCAGTTTGTAATCAGGTAAATTCGCACGATTGTCTGTGCGATTGCCATGAACATCGACTGTATGACTATGACCTGATGCTCCGATGCAAAGATGCACCCCCACGAAATGGATAGGGTTGGATTTAGATTGTAGTTCTCAATTTAAAATAAATTCCCGGGAACTTCAACTGGATAATGAGGTAGGCTCGGTGGTCGTTTGAGATTTTTAAACATTTCGTTCAGTGTTTATAAATTAGGAACCGAAAATGGCACCGTCAGGAACCGGCATTGAAACGTAGGTTCTGGAACCGGAACCGAAACCGAAAAATTCTGATCGGTACTCAGCCCTATGTGTGTGTGTGTGTCACAGTGGGGTTCAAGTGGCAAACCCTACTGAATGACTTGGGGTGGGGGTGTGCTGGGCTGCCCCAAAATAAGGAGAGGAAATCGAATTAGCCAAGTCTCTGTGGCCATGAGGGGAACCAAATGGGAGTCATGTTTTTAGGAGACCGAGAGACAGTGCATGATACAATTGACTGGAAAGGGGCATAAAGCCTGGTTGGATTTGAAAACGAAAGTGAAAGCCCATTGGGAAACTCCAACTCCCATTGTCATTGTGACACAGCTCTCCACAGCACACAAGTGAACACTGCACACAACGAAATTGCATTTATGCCTCACCTGTGCAAGGGGGCAGCCCTCAGTGGCGCCCCATGGGGAGCAGTGCGGTGGGACGGTACCATGCTCAGGGTACCTCAGTCATGGAGGAGGATGGGGGAGAGCACTGGTAGATTACTCCCCCCACCAACCTGGCGGGTCGGGAGTCGAACCGGCAACCTCTGGGATGCAAGTCTGACGCCCTAACCGCTCACCCATGACTGCCCTGCAAGTCATGATTTAAAAAAATAAAATTTAAAAAATAAAACAAATAAATAAATAAATGTTGCTTATGGCCGATTCCAAGTTGAAAAGGTCCAGCCCCATGAGTAAGAGAGAATAAGAAAGAGACTGAAAGAGAAATGTAGAGAAGGATTGAGCTGAAAAATGGAGAAAAGAAAGAAAAAGTGTGTGTGAGAGAGAGAAAGAGAGACAAAGAAAGTGAGAAGAAAAAAATGTTTGTGTGAGACAGAGAAAGACAGAGAGAAGGAAAAAAATGTGTGTGTGTGTGTGAGTGAAAGAGAGTGCAGAGGAGAGGCCTTGTCTGAGCAGCGGCGAAACACAATTGCTATTTAACAGGAGGGTGAGCAGATTGGCAGTGAGCGCGCCCCAGAGAGACCATCCTATTTAGGCGGGGTAAACAAAGCCCTACAATTGATTTGCAAGCGCAGACAATTGAATCCCCCGTGCGATTGTTGCGCCGTTGCATCGCAACCCCGGTGCGGCAGGGATGATTATACATTGTGAAATAATCCGTTCCATGCCTGAGTTAGCCTGGGACTCGCTACGGCACTCTATCCAGGGTTGCCAGCTTGGGCCAGTGTTGCCGGGCTACTTGGGATGAGCGTCGGCGGGCAAAAACGGGAAAAATTGGCCATTTGGCATTTTGGGCCCATAGAAGTCTATGTAATCTGTTGAATTTGGGCAGAATTTAGCGCATTTTGGCGGTTTTTGAGAACCTTTTGGGCGGGATTTGGTCATACATATCTGGCAACACTGGCTTGGGCCAGTCTGCGGGTTAAAAAACCATTTATATCAGTAGAAATTAGTATATATTGGGTGGGATTTAGTGCTTCCAGGCGGGTTTTGAGCTTTGTTTGGGCTGGAAATCATAAGTCTTATCTGCCAACCCTGTCTCCATCCCAAGGCATGCTCATCACCACCCCAACCCACACCGCCTCGCCTCAGCGTAGGTCGCGTAAGTAGCGCCTGGTATACACGGGGGGCAATCGCTATTCCGACATGCCGCTATTCTGACACTTTTTAGGGGTTAGGGTTAAGGTTAAGGTTAGGGATGTCGGAATAGCGGCATGTAGGAATAGCGGCGGACGGTGGAAAACGTGTAGGTATTCCGACAATAGACATTAACGTCGGAATAGCGACATGTCGGAATAGCGCCACGTAACCACTATAGAGTTCTTCAGCGGAAGCGGAAGCATGTAGTAGATTGTAGTCTTTCATGTTAGCATTTAAGGACGTCCTGGTTCCTATCGGCTTCCGGCCTCCATTGGGAATGAATAGGGGTAAATTTCAAATAAGCTCCGAGTGCAAGCACACGCTTAGCGAACCCCCGCAAACTGTCGAGGGTGTTAAAAATAGGCTGTAGGTATGACATGGTTGATCATTTTGTGTCAAACTTCGACATAAATACGATGTTGCGTCCATATGCTAAACCCGGAAGCTTTTGGCGACTACAGAAGCGGCGCCTGTATCTAACGGCATGTACGTGCGGAAGGTTGTACCCATGGCAACCAAAGGAAAGTATGTAGTTCGGAAGTTTTAATGATCAGAAAGGGGTTAGCAATATTGAATTATAATCGTCATGATTTAACATGTGAATACACCAACATGATGATACGATCCGTTCCACTAATGAGAAAGGGATGCGGGGACACGCTAATGTTCGTTGTTGCCGTGCAACTTATATTTTTGCCAAACCTGAATCTCTATGGCGTTTTGCAATGTAAAAAATCGCCATGGAACCGGTAGTCCAAACGCCGCATACAAGTTGACGTCAACGCTGAAGAGCTCTATACACGGGCCATTAAACCACGCCGCGTAGGTGGCGCCTGGTGTACCTGCTGTAGCCTAGAGTGTTGCCAGACGGAAAATAAAAACAATCCAAACCCTCAACGTCATCACAACCCAAACATGGAATATGAGTTTCTTTGTCTGGCTTGGAAAGGCAGTGCATTTATAACCTGCATCCCATATCGTAGGCACATCGTGTGGATACTTGAGACCCTGAAGCAGATTGTGTTTAGAGGTTAGTGTCAATGTATTGTATTTGAGTGGTGGAAGCCTTATTTACCAATTGGCAATCCATTTAGCTGCTGACGTCCAAATATTATCATTATTAATAATCCACACTACATTAGTAGACAGGAACACAAGCCGTTATGATATGATATGCCTACGAAATTACGAAAACCCAGTTCACCACCGAACACAATATCTCGGACATTTCGGCATAGGTCTTTCTTGACTAAAACATTTGCTATATACAGTAAGGTCACAGTGTGCCTCCATACTAGCCAATTCATGTTAGTAGTGATACTATCCAGTTACGCTCAAGTTATTACTATGTATAGCTCCTGCAGGATTCTATTCAAATGTTTATTTTTGTCAATTTTGTCCTGTATGATAATTTCCTCTAAAAAAAAAAAAACACTTTAAATTTGAGGTTTTGGTACAACATTTTCCATATGCCAACACTTACTGTGAAAGAGACTTTGGCAGATAGATCTAGAGACATACACAGAAGATATATAGAAATAGAAGGTAAGAGTGCTAAAGTGAGGATAAGCTTCAGAGAAAAACAGCAAAGGAAAGGGCTTTAGAGACAGACAGTGAAATAGGTGAGAGTGCAAAAAAGAGAGGGAAGGAGGGAGGGACTGTCACGGAGAGAAAGAGAGAGAGGATGAGGAAGGTGCAGGTATTTATAGATGAATAGGACGGGACCTGGAGCAGACATATCGCCAGGGAGCTGTGGCGCGTACACAAAACACACACACACACACACACACACATCCAGGCGGATCAGCGGGGAGCTGTGGCGTTTGAGGTGCAGATTAGTCATATCTGTGTGGCTCCATTCATCTCCAGCTCAGGGATTCACATTCACCAGGCACATTAAAGCACAACAGCCCTGCGTAACACTGCACACACCCACACACAGTAATGAACATGAACACACACACACACATTAATGAACACTCACAAACAGAAATGGAACCATACACATACATTGTATACACTGAGACACACACACAGTAATGAACATGAACACGCACACATTCTGTAGTAGTGAACATGAACACGCACAAACAGAAATGGAACCATACGCACATATTGTATACACTGAGACACACAAATACACATCACACACACACACTGTAGTAATGAACATGCACGAAACACACCAACAGAAATGGAACCCCATACACACATACCATAAGCACTGAGACATGCACAAATACACAGCACGCATCACCAATTTAGACAGTCACACATATAAACACATACACATATAAACACGTACTCTCTCTTTTTTGAATATATATTGTCCTTTTTTGCCTCCACTCTGTCTCTCATACTCAAAGATAGGCTAGGCAGTGAAAAATAAAAAGGAGAGTGAGAAACAGTGAAAAAAAATAGGAAGAAAAAATGAGGGGAGACAAAAACGGAGCTAAAGTATTAAAGGGGTATGCCACTATTTTGTGGCTTAATACAGTTAAAATCGTTGGCTGGGGTTAATTGCTACATGCTACACGGATCCATTGACTTTCACTAGCATAGCGACATGCTCCCTCTTTTAACTTGTCTTAAAACAAGACAACGCCTCACATGAAAAATAAGACACTTTACCACCTTTATAAAACCTGGCCAACAATTTAAACTGTATTAAGCCCCAAAATAGTGGCTTACCCCTTTAAAGCTCAATTTACAAACATTGCAGTTTATTGTTACTATTGCTGTCACTGTATTTACAGTACCAATCTGCCTAGACTCTAGAGACTATTTGCTGGCACAAGCTCACAACACATAATGTACTGTAGCCCCACAACCATGCGCGCGTGCACACACACACACACACACACACACACACACACACACACACACACACACTCACTCACACACACACACGCACACACACACACACAAGGAGGAGTGTAATGAGCAGGAAGAGAACGTTGTCCAATATTTCACCACCCTCTACCCAGAGGCCCCTTCTCTCTTATCCTTCACTAAACACAGAGATATAAACTCTCAAGCACACACATACAGTAAATGTATGTGCGCACATAAGACATAAGTGCACACACACACAAAGACAGTTGTACACACATACACACACTCCTCTGGATACTCACCATGCACCTCTGTGTGTTGCTAGTGCATCTTCTCTCCCTCACCTCTGTCAGGAAAACAAAACAAAACAATCCATGTGTGTGTGTGCACACTCAAGCATGGTGGTACCTGGGGGACACTAGTGTGTGTAACTGTGTGTGTGTGTGCATGTGTCCATTTCAACTTGCCGGTAGTGTGTGCATTCCAGCACGGTGGTAACTGGGGAACGCTAGTGGGGAAGTATATAAGTGTATGCATGCGTCCATTTAACTTCCTGGTTGTGTGTATGTGTGCACGCGCGGGCGCATTCCAGCATGGTGGTACCTGAGGGAAGGTTCTGTGCTCCCGTCAGACCTGAGTCGAGTTGTTGCAGCCAGTGCTGCCAGATTGGGCGGTAAGTGGACCCAATTGGGCTGCTTGTGATGGCCATCTGCGGGTAGAAACGGTAAAAATCATCCATGTTATGCCCATAGAATTTAATCAATACAATTGGGCGGAATTTAGCGCCCCCAGCATGCCTTTTTTATTTTACCGGGCCACAAATAAGCATACTTGAATCATCATGCAGCCTCTCCGTCAGTGTTGCCAGATTGGGCTGGTTCCCGCCCAATTGGGCTGCTTAGCGTGGCTGTGTGCTGGTAAAAATTGCATTTGGCAGGAAAACCCGCCCAATTTTTGCCATATAAATCAATAGAATTGGGCAGCATTTTGTGCTTCTAGGCGGGTTTTTAGCATTTTTTGGGGCTGGAAATCATCAGCCTCATCTGGCAACCCTGCTCTCCATACCAGCAGGAAGGGCAATCGAAGGGTAATTACATTTACATTTGTGGCAGTGGCACTGATTATTTGTCCAAAGAAAGCAAAATGGTACAAAAGTAACAAATATGTTAAATCAAATCACGTTTGCATTCAATTTAGTTAGCGCTGTGCGTAGAAGGCTGGTAGTGTCTGTTGTAGGTTTTTTATGAGTGAGCATGGCATAATACATCACTTTTTGATGGGTTGCTTTGTGTGTGTGTGTGTGTGAGTGTGTGTGAGTGTGTGTCTGTGTGATGGGTTGCTTAAAGTTTGTTTCTGTGTGTGTATTTGCATAGCATAATACACACATAACGCTCTCAATCATTTCCACCCTCATGCCACCCAGTCCTCACTAGCTCACTGCATATCCGTCCCCGTTTTCTCTTGTTTGTTGTGTGACTCCAGTTTATCATTTTAAAACAATTTCCAGCTGAGAAAATTACAGTTGATGTAACAGCAATCCCAGCAAATTGAATCGCTCATACACCGCGAAGGGAGAATGTGTCTGATCGATTGGGTCTCCGGAAATTGAGTCTGGCTAGCTAAACGGTGGTGAGAAGCAGGATGAGGGGCAGGGAAATGGAGTCTTGGAGTGCATCTTAATATGCCACCTTGCCTCCTCCACTTGCGCTTGTCTCCTCGCTCCTCCTCCATGGAGAAAATGATAAAGTTTCCCAGCTGTCAGCCTAGCCACCCAGTTGCAAATGAAAAAAGACTCTACAATTGAGCTTTTGCAAGATATTGAAATATAATGCTGTTGTCTTGTCGGTGTCATCATGACAAGAAGCAAGTGGAGGAGGCAAGGTTGCATATTAAGAAGCATTCAAGGGCTCCAAAGTCGCTCATCCTCATCAATGCTGGCAATGGCCGCCCTAACGATTTTTAATCCACTTCGTTGCAATTGTCCATGCTTCTTCCCACCGATCGAGAGAGGCAGTCAGGATATAGATTTGGCTATTCTCCTGAACATCCAAGTAATGGTTCTGTAGTATTTGCATGTTTATACCTAACCAGTTTTTGGCGTTGCCTTTTAGTAGATCATCGGTGGAGGAGGCAAGGTCTCATATTAAGATGCACTCTTGGCCTCAGGGTTGCCAGATGAGGAGGATGATTTCCAGCCCCCCAAAAAAATGCTCAAAAGCCGCCTAGAAGCACAAAATCCCGCCCAATTCTATTGGTTTCTATGGCAAAAATTGGGCGGGTTTTTCTGTTAATTGCCATTTTTACCCGCACACGGCCATCCTAAGCAGCCCAATTGGGCGAGGGCTGAAGAGGGCTGGCATCGCTCCTGCTGCACTGTCCTATCAAATAAAGTCGAAAAAGACACACACATAAAAATCTTTAAAGTGGGGGACAACCATGAAGAGTGCTGGCATCGCTCCTGCTGCTGGCACTACCTGTATGTCCTGCTTACATGTGCACTTTTTAAAGCAGTGCATAGAAAGGAGACAACAAGGATGTAGCGAGCACGTCTGGTTTGGCCGGCCCTGTTTGATTTATTTGAGAGTGTGGCGACCGGCCGGCCGGGTTTCGGGCTAAGCTAAAATCGGGCGCCTCGGAGGACCGCTGTGGGCAAGGAGAGGTCAGGAGCGTCCCAGATTACATCACAAGGCCACGGCCGGGACGATGGGTGAGCACGGTCCTCCTCCACACCGCTTAATTAAATAGCTCCTCCGCTAGCTCCAGATGATGCTGTGAGTACACTGTAAAAAATGATATCAGTGATAAGTCATGATAGCTGATATAAGTTAATTAATTCTGCTATACACTGTAAACAAACAGCATGGTTTAACGTGAAATCACAAGTTTACCAGCTGCGTCAGTGTTGCACCGATACCATTTTTTGGCCCCGATGGCAGATACCGATACCATACCGATACTACTTTGTTTGAAATTTATGTACAGCTGCATAGGCTACTACTTGGATTTAACATCATTGCTATCATGGCTTTGTCAGGCTGCTGCCTACCTTTGTGAAACAGGAAAAAGGCTTAATACTGTACAAAGTAAATTTAGTAGAATTTTGTATACTTTTTCAATGCCTCTCATATAAAATAACTAAGTTCAAGGCTGCGTTCAAGTGTCATACGAAGATCTGTAAATGGTATCGGTGCCCTATTTCTTGGTACTCGCTGATACTGATACCACCATTTTAGTGCAGTATCGGGGCCCCGGCCGATACTGGTATCGGTGCAACACTTCTCAGAATTACAATCTAAATCTTTATTGTAAGTTTTGTGGAGCTTTGAACTCAAAGATGCCATTTGAAGCTTCGCATAACCCACAACAAGGATTTAAATTCTGATTTGGGGGGTTGGGGGGCAAAGTAGGAATTATAGAGTGGTAAATCAAAAGTCTGTATATATTTTTTACTTTTATTTTATTTCATACCACCTTCTCATACCCCATCTAATCTCTATATATTTTTTTGAATTTATTTTATTTTAGTTCATTCCATCTAGTCATACTGCATCTCGTGCTTCCCGCCCTGTAAGGGCACAGGTAAATGTTAAGGCAGGGCAAAGGGTATGGCATGAATAGTAGAAACCAAGAGAGATATAGAATAACCATAGAATACTGGCGGAGAGATAGAGAAAAAAAAGAGGTAAAGAGATGGAGAGACAGAAAAAATCCTGAGGTCAAGAGACAAAGACATAGTGAGTTACAGGGAAACAGCTGTCGAGGAAAATAGAGCAAGGTAGAGAGAGAGAAAAGAAAGAGGGATTTGAGTGCAGTGGAAGTGCGGTATATAGGGCAGCATACAGTATGGGCCAAGGCCACCTAACCTACAGCAGGATTTACCATCATCCCCACACAGGAAGCCAATCTAACATAAAACACACACACACACACACTTAATTGCTGTAGACTACAGACACACACTCAAAACCTTCATTGCTGTGGTGAAGACTAGAGACACTCTCACTCTCTCACACATTCAACCTTCATTGCTGTAGTGTACACTAGAGAGGTCACACACACAAAAACATCTTATTGCTGTAGACCATCTAAAGAGGGTGAGAAATCGAAATCATTTCTTGTTAGGGCCGCATTCAGGAACTTCCAGTGCACTGAAATGTCACTGAAACATTGCACAAGTGCACCACATGACACAGCCACACACACACACACACACACACACACACACACACACACACACACACACACACACACACACACACACACACACACACACACACACACACACACACACACACACACACACACACACACACACACAGGCTGTCATAGCATACGAGCAGGTAAATGCTATTAGACCCATCCAACAGAGGAGGAGATTGGTAATCAACCAGCTGTCTTGGGGAAAAGGAAGCAACGAAACAACACACACACACAGTCACTTCATAGTGAGAACTAGTGTGGCGACCACTGTATAGTCCCCTAATCGCTGCTCTCGCATCAACATTTATCTTTCATTATTAATGAAACATAAATGATAATTTTCTGTTCTAAAATTATCCAGTGTGGTTAAGTCAGCTTCGGGGGTGTCTTTGGAGGTATGAGGAGACTACAGACCATCTGTTAGCAAGATTGAGTGGCGGATGCCGGGGTGCTCACCCGGCGGCTGATCCAGCTGTTTGGGGGAAAGAAAGCAACGACATATGTTGTGAAAATATATACATAGGTACTAGGGGTGTAGATCAGAGCCTCCATGACGGTACAATACGGTATCGATTTATTAAAGCAGGGATTCAATTATTTTCGATACTTAAGAATTCCCCACGTTACAATGCGTTTTGATTTGATTTGATTTTTTTTCAATTATTTTTCCTCTTCTATTATATTATGGAGCTTGGGCATTGGACAGGGCCCAGCGATTCAATTATTTTCGGTACAACAAGAGTGCCCCACGATACGATACTGTTCGATCGTCGGCCGTAGGATTGATGCATCGATACATTTTGATTATGATTTACACCCCTAATACACACACACACACACACACACACACACACACAGATACAGTATATCAAGAGACCCCCAACATGCTGTGTTGCCAGATGAGACTGATGATTTCCAGCACAAAAAATACTCAAAACCCGCCTGGGAGTACTAAATCCCACCCAATTTGACTTAAATTCTATTTATCTCTATGGCCATAAATTAGCTGAAAAACCGAACCAATAGCCCTTTTTACCCTAGTCTGCTTACATGGTGATAGCTGTATAGCCCTCTGATTGCTACACATTTATCATTCATTCCCTCCGCCAAGGAGTTTATGTTTTCGGTTGTGTTGGTCTGTCAGCAGGATAACTCAAACAGCTATGACTGATTTTGAAGAAATTTTGTGGACTTGTTGGAAATTACCAAATGGACAACTGATAAAATGTTGGTGGTGATAAGGTTTAAAAAAAAAAAAAATCTTATTACACAGCGTGTAGATGTAGATGGCATCAGAGACACCATGGCGTTGGCGGAGGTTTGCACTCTCTGAGTGCTTCTATTTATAAATGAAAAATTAATGATAATTTACTGTTCTAAAATTATCCAGTGTGATTAAGTCAGCTTCGGTCGGGAGTGTCTTTGGAGGTATGAGGAGACGGACCATCTGTTATCGAGATTGATGTGGCGGAGGTTGGGGTGCTCACCTGTGCCTACCTGACTGCTATTGCAAGAGGTCTCGGGAGGAGCCGTGGTGGGGCAAGCAGGGTATTTGCCCCAGGGCCCAAGCCCTACAGTAATGGTAGTGGGGGCCCTATGATGATCTTGGCAGCCTGTATGTGGGGCCTTATCAGTGTTTTGTCTGGGACCCAGTGTGTAATACTTCGGCCGCTGTGCAGGGGGGGTCTGGGAGGAGCCTGGCTCCTGTGCAGGGGGATCTGGGAGGAGCCTGGCTCCTGTGCAGGGGGATCTGGGAAGGTAACGGGCCCACATGTTCTGGGGCTGCGGCTGCTAGCTTAGTTTAGGGGGTTCCGTGTACAGATTGTGAAAAGGAGCCAAGGTGTGGGTTTGACTTGGAAAGTGGTGGGGACATTAACAGGGCAAATTGCTTGTGTTAGCTATTTTTTTGGATTATATTTGTAATTAAGTGGTGGGGGCAAGCTAGGTTAATCTCAAAAGTGGTATAAATGGGTTCTAAATTTTATTATACAATATATAGCCTGACTGTACAAACCTAGCTGCGCACAAATCAACCTCTGATTGTTGGAAACCGGTGTCGTTCAAAAAATTAGCTTGTGGTTGGCTGCCAGTGTCTTGCCCCTCCTCATAACATTGTGTCCCTATTATCTACACTCAAGATTACACCCATGAAAAGGAGGGTTTGAGAGGTCTTGTTGAAGGCAAAGTTGGCACGGAAAAATACTGTAATACTCAGAAGGCAAAACTCTTTCAACTGGATTTCTATTTTAGCGCCTCTCCCCTTCCCACTACACTGTTGCCCGGGGTCAGCCCTATGTTCCCACAGCCCATTGGTCCCACAGCCCAATGGTCCCTCAGCTTATTCCTGCTGCTCCATGTTCCCAAATTTTTAAGAAATTATTCAAATATAGGCCTTATGTTCTACAACTCCATGTTCCCACATCTCAGAGTAAACTAAGAGAATATGCCTTTCAAACATAGGCCTACATTTCAACAAATTCAAATAAAAATGTGGGAACATGGAGCAGCAGGAATATTCTGTGGGACCAATGGGCCTAAAAAATAATGTGAAAAATCTTAGTGATGTGGGACCAATGGGCTGTGGGAATAGACACGCTCCCCTGATGCCCACATGTACTGTATGTCATGTTCATATTCATGTCCAGTGTTGCAAATTAAAAACACATCAGCATGTCAGCTTTCTCACATTTATGAGGATACAACTCGACTGTTATTTCATTCATTTTTCATTCATTTTAAGCACGTGACCTCAACCAGAGTAATTCAATTTGGGGAATTGTTGGCCTTAAAGAGTGGCAAAAACGGTCTTTAGAAGCAGGAGAATAATCAGTTGTTGTTTGAACAAAATCACCTTGAGGTGGAGTCAAAATATTACACTCTAAACACTAAATACACTAAATAAATAATTAAAAAAGAGCCAAAAGAGCCTTTTTTGAACGGCTCTTTGAAAGGAACGAGCCACTAAGATCCGGATCCCGTCAAAGAGCCATAAATCCCATCTCTAGATACACGTACAACGCTGTGTGAGAATGAAGAATGATAAGTTACCTGGCTATGTTTAGAGAGGGATGAAATGTCTACTGTACCTACTGTATATCTCTCTCCTTCGTGTCATAACTCCTTTTTTAATCTTGTTATCCCTTCTTTTTCTCTTTACCTTTGTAACCAACATCTCTCTTTCTTTGTCCATTTACTGCCATCCATTTCCATTCATATTTTCTCTGTCCATCCCCTTGCCACCTATGGGCTACACACTTTCTTTTCCCCCATTCTCTTTATCTTATGTTTAATCCTCCTCCTCTCTGTTTGATAAACTCTCCCGGTTTCCCTTCTGTTTTCTTTCCTTCTCGCTATCTTTCCCCCTCCTACCTGTATGCCTCCCTCCCTCTACCCATCTCTATCTTACCTCTCCCTGAGTGCGTTACAATATGCGACATTGCCTCCTTCACTTGTGCTTGTCTGCTCGTACCAGGAAGTAATATGTCATGATGACATCACTGACAACAGCATTATATTTCAATATCTTGCAAAAGCTCAGTTGTAAACTCTTCTTCTCATTTGCATTTGCGATGGTGAATGAAAAACAGTCCCTCAAAAGTTGTTGTGGCTAGTCTGACAGCTGGGAAACTTTACCGTTTTCTCCACGGATGAGGGTCCAGGAGGCAGGACGAGGACACAAGCACAAGTGGAGGAGGTAAGGTCGCATATTGTAACGCACTCCCTATCTCCTCTCTGGTCTCTCTCCCAATGTCTCCATCTCTCTAGCCTCCCCCTCCCTCCCTCTAGTCTCCCTTTTCCCTTTCTCCCCTTCCCTCCCTACTCTCCAGTTTTTCCCTCTCCAGCTCTCTCCCCTCTACATCTCTACTCTCCCCTTTTCTCTCCATCTCTCTACACTAGTCTCCCTCACCTCCAGCTCTTCTCACCTCCCCTCTCCCCATCTGCCCCTCTCCTCCTTCTCTCCCCCACGTCTTCCCACATCTCCAGCTCTCACTCCCCTCCCCTACCCCACACCTTCCCTCCCTCTCTCCCCCTCTTCTCTCGTCTCTCTCTCTCCCTCCCTCCCTCTCCCCCTATCACTCCTCCCTGGCCTCCTGCAGGCTGTGAAGGCTTCAGTACATTTGTCACCCAGCCCACGTCTCCTCTCCTCTCCTCTCCTCTCCGCAGCCCACGTCTCCTCTCTCCGCAGCAGATGAGGATGACAGCATGTTTGGAGCACTTGAGAATCTCGGGGTTGTGTGCTGACAAACACGCGGTGCGCGCGCACGCACGCGCACACACACACACACACACATACAGTCTCTCTCTCACACACACACTCTGACACACACAGAGTCTCTCTCTCACACACACACTCTGACACACACACACAGTCTCTCACACACACACACACACTGAGAGTCATGATTAAGGTGTGTGCTTCACCATTTGATCCAGTCAAGAGCTCGACAGCCCACACAGTTTGCAGCTCTGCACACACACAAGGCTGAGCTGTCACACACACACACACAAGGCTGAGCTGTCACACACACACACAAGGCTGAGCTGTCTTTCCAGGCCTGCAAATGCACACCTACGCACGCAGGCAGACGCACACACACACAAACTGCCAATAAACACCTACACACACACACAAACTACACATACACAAACACACTGCTCATACATAATATATAAATCGTGATGCAGACGGGTGCATTTGGGGACTTTTTTGGGGGCTGGGACCCGGTCGGGCTGTCACAGGGCCACCTCTGCCCCTCTCATCTAACCTGTCCTGTCTCTGCTACCTGTCTCGGCCAGGTAACGAGTCATCCCGGGGAATGTCAGCCCGGGGCTTTTAATTAGGACTAACCTGTGACCCCCATGACCTGACATCTGTCAACCTCCACACCTCGCCCAAACAACACACACACGCACACAGATGGAGAGAGTGAGAGCACAGAAAGAACACACACACACACACACACACACACACACACACAAAGAGCGAGACCACAGAAACCACACACACACAAACTGGGAGGGGGCCAAAAACACACATACGCAGGCCTGTGCACACACACATACACACACGTCATCACCATGAGCTCAACCAATATGATGGTGTATGACAGGGAAGAGACAGTGCCTCAGCAGAATATTACATGTGTAGCATAATCCAAAGAGTTATATGCGTGGGCCACAACGCAGAGTATTATAATTGTAGGACAATACATAGCATTATATGTGTAGGACCAGAGTTAAATTTAAGTAGAGAAATACTTGGGCAGCCGTGGCCTAGTGGTTAAGCAGATGGGCTTTAGACCAGAGGGTTGCAGGTTTGAATCCCACCCTTCCACTCCCTATCTCACTCCATGGCTGAGGTGCCCTTGAGCAAGGCACCTAACCTTAAAATACCTGTAAGTCGCCTTGGATAAAAGTGTAATGTAATAATGTGTTTTATGATGCTGCAACCTCCCTGTCTCCAAAGCAAATTTCTCCTTCGTGGAGACTAATAAAGAAACCTAACCTAACCTAATGTAATACTTCTACAGATGTAATTATAGCACGTCATACCACTAGTGTTGTTATTACATCTGTATGAGTGCTTCTACCTCTACTTTATGCAACTCTGTGTAGGACAATCCAGAGCATTATATTTGTAGGACAACATGGGGCTTTTGGCGTCACTAGCTTCTTCATAAGGCGTATTGATGGTTCAATATCTGCTGATGCAGCTTTGTGCTTGACAACCAATCTGGTTCTGGTGTCTGTGTAGAAAAAAAAAACAAGGCCATGAAAACATATGCAAACAAAACAACAAATACAAAAAGTGGCAAACGGTGTGTGTGTGTGTGTGTGTGTTTGTGCGAGAGTGTGTGTGTGTGTACTCATAGAAGCAGTGTTTTTATTTATTTATGAAGCGTCTAGCTCAATAAATTGTGTCTCCACTCAAACATCTCTACTTCCACCGCCCTGGGGCTCAGCTGTTACAATATTCCACAAGAATTTAAAAGCGCTTCCAAACTATGACATACTTCCATCCTTTCGGAAATCCCCCCTTTTTATTTGGCTGGCTGCTGCAGTCAGTGCTCACACAATGTTTGCTGTTGTGGAGATGTGTTTTGCTGCCTTTGCGGTTGTGTTGTGGTGTGGTTTACTTTATGTTCTGCTACTCTGTTTTTGTTGATCTGCAGAATGTTGTCGTCAGGTCCGCCGACAGCTTTGGTCAGGCACGGAACAAAATCAGCTGAAAGGACCCCCCTCCCTCTCCATACATATGGAACCCCATTGTGAGCCCCCCTCTTAATACACACAATATAATGGTAACCTCATTCTGGGGCCCCTCCTCTACCTGGGCCTGCGACAAGTGACCCATTTGTCCCTCCCTGCCAGCTGGCCTGACTGTTGTGCTGTGTAGCTCTGTGTTTTGCACAATGCTTTTCTGTGTTGATTTGTACTACATTATGTTGTGTTGTGCTATTCAGTGTTTTGGTGCTATGTTGAATTTGGTTTCTGACAGAAATAAGCTCTATCCCATGACGTGAGTTGAGTGAGCACTATAAAATGTTAAAACGGGGGAAGACATGAATGTTACAGCGGCTGATATGAATTTCATGTCAAGCATTATTCATGGGGTAATCCCCGGGTGAACCCTCCTGGGGAAATGTTAATTTATCATCACAGTTCAAACGCACGCCCATAAGAAGACATTGTGGGAGGGAAAAGGAAGGCGAAGAAAACTTTTATTTGCTTGCGATGCGTTCAATTTTTTATGCGGCCCTCACTCACTCACAGATCTCAATCTCAGTCCTGCCCGTCTCTATTTTTCAACCGCCAGCACCAGTGTTGCCAGATGTGTCTGCCCAAAAGGTTCTCAAAAACCGTCAAAATGCACTAAGTCCACCCAAATTCAACAAATTACATTGACTTCTATGGGCCTAAAACGGCTGGGGGAAAAAAAATGCCAAATGGCCAAATTTTCCCAGTTTTACCCGCAGACGCTCCTCCCAAGTAACCCGCCCAATGTGGCAACATTAGCCAGCACATCAGTTATGAGCGAATCATAAACAGCCACATAAAACCAAGACAGAAAGCAGAGCAATTATTGTTTTCTTTTTATTTAAACCCAAACTTTTGGGTGTGATAAGCAAGTCAATGAAGTGACAGGTGGGAACATAATTGATGTTCAATGTTAAAAATAAGGAAACATCACACTACACTGTGCACACAACAAGCCAGGGAGAGAGAGAGAACCTGAAGGTGAGGTCTACACCTTAGCCAGGTGAGAGCAATGAGCTAAATCCGATCTGCCGCAGCACATGAACCATGCAACGATACACTCAACTCAAGATTTGGTTCGTATCACAATTGTTGACCTACGGTTCGATACACCCGACGATTTCCCATTTGCCAAGATAATAAATTAAAATGATATTATAGTTAGGTAGAATAAGTTACAAGAGGCTACTAATATTTTTTTAAAGTTTAAATATAATAATGATGATGATTTTAAGCTTGGAAGCACTACTATTTCATATCATGTGATTGTTTTCTGGACTGATGGGTAAAAAACACTTTGAAAGGGCATATCACGATACTGCCTCCTTGTATCGCGATACAGTATCGTGACTCTGTGTATCGTGATTTCTCAGTTCGATACAATATCGTTACAGCCCTATGCACTGCAGTAGTTGTCATAACCCCCACCCCGACCCAAGAGCAGGGCTGTACATTAAGACCAATTGGTCGCATTTTGAGCCTAAATTTTGGACTGTGCGAGGAAGAAAAATGAAACGGGCGCACGTGTACGAGTATGCTTTTCAACCCTTTTATTCGCGTTTTACTCCTGCTCGAGTGCATGATTGCGAGAGCTTCTTTTTTTCGATTCCCTAATACTAAATGCGGTATGCCCTCCTCGCATGTATGCACTGCCTGTCTGACAGACAGCGTCAATCTCCCAGTGGGAATGCGCTTCAAAAAAGACGGTCAATGTTGCTTGAATTCCGCGTTGGCTAAGATTGAACCATCTATGCTCCCGTAGCCCTCAGAAAAAAAACAGAATCGCACAGAGCCATGGGCATATAACGCGCGCACGCTCATCTCCCAGTCGAATGTTCTGTGCCAAAACTTCTTACAGCTTTTCGAAATGGGCTGCTGTTTAAAACGTTCAAATGCAGGAGCTTGCATTGCTAACAGGAAACCTTTTGAATCCGGTAGTGAAATAGCCTCTCGGTTTGCTAACTCATGTGATTTAAAAGACGTCGCTGTTTTGGCGTTTTCCCTAACCGCTGTCTTCCCAATTACTTCGCAAACAATGCATCGCAAACAAAGTAGTATTAGTCAAGATAATAGTTTGAGGAGCATTCAGAACAGGTACCGGTAGTGTTCACTGCGCGCAAGGGCCAGTCTAGTTGGCCCAGCAGCTAACGGTGCTGTAGGCTATCATAAACAGCAGCCAACACAGTGAGATAATTTTGCGGCTCCCAGTTTCATTACACACCATTCCAACCCACGCGTTTGAGGAACAAAAACTATTTTTTAAAAGCCTGTTGGATTAGCGTGTAGCCTACTATGTTTAAGACTAGTCAAGTAAATAAACTAGTCAATCTAGTTCAGTAAGCATGTGATTACATGTTTCAATCACGAAGCCATAGTAATAATAGGCTAATAATAATAATGATAATAATAGTAATAATAATAATAATAATAATAATAGGCAAATAGTAATGGGAACTGTGGTTTCCTCCCTGTTTTTGTTGCACTGGATAATGGCATAGGCTATTGTGCATGAAGATGAAGAAAAAGTCCCTCAATTTCTCCCTATCACTTAGTTAGGTCACCTAGGCTACCACCTTGGCTGGAGGGGGTCCCACATGGGTGTCCCACATCAGTTGTTATGAAACTGCAAAACACATACCTTTTTCATGAACATCTGTGGTTACAGGTCTTAGGGTGAATCTCAATACTTTGCCTTGTCCCTTCCCCTAGCCCTAGCCCTGGCCCTCCCCCTCCTCTCTTCGTCTTTACGCGAAAGACACAGGGCTAGGGGGTAGGAAATGAATTGAGATAATCCTTTGTCTTGACGTCGACATACCCAGAATGCTGTGCGCCCGATAGCCCGCAATCTGTAAACAAACATGGCGGCCACCGGATCCAATAAGTTGTCTTGTCTAGTAGTTTGGCACTGTATGGCTTTTAAAATAAAATCGAAGCGAGAAATCGATATTGTAGTACCTGAATATGATGTCACGCAAACTATTTATTGCCTAGTTTACGTTTTGATTGTCTGTCGGACAACGAGCTCACGTAAGCTACTATAACTATAGCAACAGGCAAGGTGTTGCGATAGCAACAACGCATAGACAACAAAAATGGCACCCCCACAAGTAGCTTTCTTTATGCTACTTCTGCAATTTATGTCTCGATGGATCGACAACCAACAACAAGAGACGAGGACACAAAGGGAGAGACGGAGAAGAACCCTCCGGAGATATCGCTATCTTGTTCAATTACAAGCGGTATGTATATCCTTGATGATAGTGCCAGCAAAATCGACAAACACATTAGCAACATTAGCTTAGTAATCAGCTGATGTTGCGGGGGTGTGTCCCCCCTGTCAATATTGATCAGCTGGTCATAAAACATGTCACACATCAACACCAAGTGACTCCACTGAAGAAGACGGGAATTGTACAGTAGAAACACGACAGATGAAGAACCTGAAACTGTTATAGATATTACATATTTTGCATACATGTAGACCTACACACTTCATATTTTGATGGCATTGAGTTTGCTTTGTAGCTGTCACTCGAGTCAAGTGGTGATGCGCTGATCACGATATTCGTTTTATTTCTGTTATAGGCGGATCGTCCACCTATGTATTGTGTGCTGGACGCAAATGTGCCGGTACTACGGCTGTGGTTCGATGGAGAGACCGACACAAAGACCGACTACCGCCTCACACGGGACGCTATGCTCAGCTTGCAAAGGCTGCTTCGTCGACAGCAAGACCACGGCTGGGGGAGCGAACTTGAGGTTCTTGTGTACACCTACTGGTTGGCACATGGCCTGTCCTACCGGGTGGTGTCAAGAGTGTTTAATGTCCCCAAGCCAACTATTTTCCGGATAGTACACAGGGGTGGCAGATGGCATATTTAACAACTTAAAGAAAGCCATCTCACTTCCAGAGGACCTCCCTGCTGTCGGACAGAAATTTGTAGCTTTGTCTGGGACCCCTACCTTTCATAATGTAGTCGGGGCCATAGATGGCTGCCATATCAGAGTGAAACCACCGGCACAACACCGCCTGGATTACCTAAACTACAAAGGGTTTTACTCGATTAACATGCAGGCCATATGCGATGCAGAGGGAAGATTTCTGGACATTTTTGTCGGCTATCCCGGGTCAGTTCATGACACCCGTGTCATGAAGAATAGCCCTTTTTATTTGACTGCAAGATACCCCCCACCTGGATTTTTTTATTTTTGGTGATGGTGGGTACACCTGCCTTGAGACACCTATTCCCCTATTGACACCATATAAAGAGCCAGTGCGGGGACCAATTCAGCAGTGCTTTAATTACCGGCATGCCAAGGCACGCACTGTAATTGAACGGGCGTTTGGGATCATGAAGACCAGATGGAGGTCAACCCTTTTCCGGGCACTGGAGGTGGCCCCGGCCTTTGCCACAAAAGTGATATGTACTTGTGCATTCCTCCACAATGTCTGCCTTGACAATGGGGACACATTAGAACCTGATGAGGACATGCTGGATGACAATGTTGACCCCGAGCCCCCCCACGATCCTGAGCCCGAAGCCTCAGGAAATGCACTCAGGGACGCACTGGCTGCCAGGGTGTATGGGGCTGTTGTTTGATTCCTTACTTTCTTTTTCTTGTTGTTGTTCAATAAATGTTGAGATATTGCACATGTGAACCCCTCAAATTGTTGTTCTTTCAGAACATATTGTTGAACTTGAGTACAGCATTAGGTACTTCTGAAAAGGTTAATGAACTGTGAAATGTAGTACAAAGGTGTACACACAGTTAAGATGGACAAAGGGACAATTCCCAAAAGCAGTCCAATGTTTTTAATGCCTGTAAACCATAGCTGTTTATCCCCATAATGTGTAGTTCCATATGTTATTACACAGTAATGGTCATTTAACACAGTGTTTCTCAACCTTTTTTTAGGCGAGGCACCCTTTCAATTCATGAAAAATTTCACTGACTAGCATTAACTTATCAATGTAGACAAATATGTATCATATTACATAATTTATTTATCAGCCACTTTTCCGCAGCAC
This sequence comes from Engraulis encrasicolus, assembly GCF_034702125.1. Lineage (NCBI taxonomy): Eukaryota > Metazoa > Chordata > Actinopteri > Clupeiformes > Engraulidae > Engraulis > Engraulis encrasicolus. The sequence continues at coordinate 44,211,007 of NC_085872.1, read as the reverse complement.
CCCTGAGGGGGGCCCGCGGCACACCAGGCTGCCCTGGCACCCCTGTTGAGAAACACTGATTTAACACACTTCTCTGTCCTCTAGGAAATACCATAAATTATAATAGAAAGCAGCCACACAAAAAGTGTTAAAGTTTGTAACAAGTGTTAATTTATTTTATATTAAAAAAGAGGCAGTGTAAAGTCAGGGAACACTACATTTTATCTACCATTTCCCTGCAGATGGCCAGCATCTGCCTCATCAGGGCTGCATTCTCCTCATGACGCTCCGCTATTTTGGCCTCCTGGAGCTCAAACCTCTTCTTCTCCTCACGCACCTCCTCTTGTAGGAACTCTAATGCCGTATCTGCCTTCCTCTTCTTCTTTGTGGTGCTGGGTGTAGGTGACTCATGTCCTGACTCTGTGTTGACAGATGAGTCCAGGGAGGGCTCTTCAGTATCCTGAGGGCCCAGAAAATCATTTGCAGGACAGTTGTAAGTGAATTGTAAGTTTGCAGGTTTCACCAGTGAACTTCATGTAAGTCTTGAATGCCTCACCTTGCGGGTATCGTCTTGTGCCCTCAAGGGCAGGGATGCCCCCAGCAGAGGGGGCTCGATTGAATGTTTAGCAGCCATGACGGCATGCATGTCCTCATAGTATTGCCACTGGTACTCCCCATTTTCGTTTCCTGACCCTGTCTTGGGTGTTCTCACCTCCTGCAATACACAAACACATACACTAGCACACATTAAATATTGCACATAGCATATTTTATTGTTAATTGTTTAACAAACCATATATAATAGTCATATGCCTACCTTGTATTTTTGCTTGAGGTTTTCCCACTTCTTTGAAGCCTGCACCCCGGTGACCTTTCCCTCTAGGCCTGCGTTCTTCACAAAAACCCTGTTTCACAAACAACACACACACACACACACACACACACACACACACACACACACACACACACACACACACACACACACACACACACACACACACACACGCGCGTGTCAGGGGTTCATCTGACTGGAAGTCAATCTTGTGCTCCGGTCTGACTTGGTTATTTCAGAGTCCTCTGCACATACACAGTATCGGCTACCCTAATGATGGCACTGATGACCAGACCAGAACTCAGTGAATAAATCAGGAGCACACATGGGGTACACAGATGCACAGCATGTCTTTCATATTACCTAATCCTTTTTCACATCATAGCACACAAACACACACACACACAGGTTCAATGCAAATATGCTCCTGCTGTTTAAAGACATGGACAATTAATACATTAATTATTGACTAGTTACTCACTGCCACTGCATCTTGGCTGCCATCTTTGATTTAGTGAACAACTTCTCATTCTCACTCCTGTACTTGATAAGAAGGCGAGTCTGCTCTCCTGTCCCTGGGGGAAAGGGGGAAAAAGTTGACGTGATTAGTAATTATACACGAATTATAAGACAGTGCCAGTTCGTCCCAGTCCACAACGCCGTTAAACAACGCTGCTTACGCCTTAATAAGGAACACATTTATTTTGTTTAGCTTGACAAATAAAGGTTTGTTGAAAGTGAAATGTTTCGCCAAGTTAGCGAGATTGGTAGCTAACTAACCAGAGTAGGCTACCTGATATTCACAACAGAAGTATTTCATACCAACATTACATCACTGTTACGCTATCACAGATAAATGTAAACCTATGGTAGCCTTTTTATTTTGAGTTATGCTCTAGTCGTTATAAGCTGTGTTCGTGTACGGCTTGGTTTGACAGCTAGCTAAGAAACCATTTGGCTACAAACCAATGGCAACACCGGTATGTGAGCTAACCTTTAAATACACAACCTCGATTGCCCACTGAAAACGATAATAGGCGAATTTGTCATGTCAAACTATGACAGCTACACGTAGGCTACTGTACCTACTCCGTAGCAGGCTATATAATGACAAACATACTTACATTTATGTGAGACGCGGTCGGTCATTTTCGCCAGCTTTTGTGTCCGGACAATAATAACAGTTTATGACCCAGCATGCGCCGATGATGATCGAATGTCATGACCGTTGGCCGAACCCCTTGGTCGGCTAGGGAGGTCTCTCACCTTACTTGATGGCAAGGGGTACGGGGACGCGCATTCTAGACCTTCGTCTTCGTCACTTTGACAATTGAGACGCCACTTGGTCTCACATGAACGCGCACATCAAGACACAAGGGCTAGAACAAGGGGCAAGACAAAGTATTGAGATTCACCCTTATTCTGGTTAACCCACCACCAACCTTGGTTAATATGTTTTCTGTGGAAAACACAACCAGACTCTCTCTGTGCATTATTGCTGCGGTGATCAATGGTACAATATTAAGCACAGTAGGCCTATTTTACATTTAAAAAACACAATAATGTTTTGTAAGTGTCGCAAAATGTTGCTACTAAATTTTTGTCTGTGCTCCTAATTTTTTTCATTTAGGAGCACCAGTGCTCCTAGTGAAAAAGCTTAACGTACAGCCCTGAAGAGGCATAAAACCCTTACTTTTATTCAGAGGTGATGATGTTAGACAACTTGGCATGTCCTTTTAAAAGTGTGTTTGTGTGATTAGAAAGCTGGCAAGGCTGCGTTCAAGTGATACCAGCATCTGTAAACCCTTTTTGTTGGTACTCGCCGATACCACCATTTTAGTGCAGTATCGGTGCCCCGGACGATACTGGTATCGGTATCGGTGCAACACTACTTAATTCTTAAATGTTTCATGCCATTGTGACACATTTCTACGTAAATTTGCTTGTCTCTAATGACAGGACGTAGGCACCAACCTGGCAGCCCCTCACTGCAGAGTGTGGAGGATTCCTCACGCGCCTATTCAGAGAGAGAGGGATCTGTATACATTTTATTCTTTATAACGCCCTAAATTAAACGATACAATCACGGTAATTGAATTCTGCTATGATAAAAGCAGTCTGCAAAAAAATTATATCAAACCACCACCACACCCCCAATCACATAAACCCATCCACCGCACACACACACAGACACAAACACACCAACAATCCATTTTCCGTCCACTCATTACTTCAAATCTCCATTAGCTTGACAATGACATTGAGGCCCAGCTGCAAATCCAAGAATGGGTGGGGGGGTAGTGAGATAAAGTCCCCCGTCTACAAGACTATGATTGAACCAGCTGTCTTTGAGAGATCACTCTCACACACACACACACACACACACACACAGAGTAGCTGTAAATGCAGGAGGAGAGAGACAGATATGTATATATACTTTATTTCCTCTGCGTGACTCAAATGTCTGTTCATGGTGTCGTTTCGGCATACTGATCATGTTTTCATCTCCTCCTCATATCATTTCATTTCACTGCCACCCCCCTCCCCAACGCCCAACACAGCTGTCTTTGAAATGTGATGAACCATACTCCTGTTTAGCTCTGGCAAGGGTTTCAAAAGTGATAGAGATGGTTAAAATGATGATTGAGTAAGTTTGATGAAAGGTTGGGGGTTGGTGTCCGGGGGTGTATAGGGTGTGTGCGCGGTGTGTGTTGAGGCGGTGTGGTGGTGGTGTTTGATGCAGTGTGTGTCTATGTGTCTGTCTGTGCGTGTGTTGTCAGTGTGGTGTGTGTATGTTGGGGATGTCTATCTCTCTGCGTATGCATCAGGTCTGGGTCTGTATGTGGTATGTGTATGGGAGTGTAAAATCAGTGCATGTAGTGTGGATGGCGTGCGTGCGTGCGTTTTCATTCCCTCTCCATATGCTGCAGGTTGGTTTGGGCGCGTGCGCTTGAATTGAGACCGGGCTCCTTATCCGTGCCAATGTGGCTTTTTAAGCACTCGCCAACAGATTTCATATCTCAGCGTCTCATCAGTCACAAACCAACTCACTCCCCCATCCCAACCCCCATACCCACTTCCCCACTGCATCCGCTGTAGGGGTGTAAATCACAGCTTCCATTATGATTCGATTCGATATCGATTTTTCAAGGCAACGAATCGATTATTTTCAATACTTAAGATTGCCCCATGATACAATATGATTTGATCGATTTTTTTTTTTCAAATTACTCTTCTATTTTTATTATATTCCACAATTGCTAGGCTAGGGCATTGGGCAGGGGCCAGCGAGTCGATATAATTTCATTGATGCATCAATACATATCGATTATTTACACCCCTATCTCCTACCCAACCCCCATCCCCTACCCTCTTCACCACCACCTACCACATCCACTGCTTCCACGCTCGTCAGATTGCTCCATGACACCTGCTTATTTTTAACTCCGTCTCGCTCAGGTAGTCAGCCGCACATCACACCTTCTGCTGCGTCTTAGGAGAGAGAAGGAGAGAGACGCACACACCACACCACACCGCACGATGCGTAATATTCACCAGGTAGAGAGGGAGGTGTGGGATGGAGAGAAGGCATTTTGATATCCTGTTTGTAGTGATTTCATTATTTGTACTTTTGTTTTAATCTGTTGAAGCACTTTGATGTAGGTCTTCTTCTTAATCAACCTATTTTATCGACTTTAGCTTTGAGATACATATCCTGTTTGATTTTGTGCTTTACAAATAAAAGTATTATTATTATAGATATTGTCAATGCCATGGCCATGTTCAACACCTTTCAGAGAAAAACATTTTTAAAAACACGTACTCCACAACATGTCCTTCAAAGATGCCCACAAATTTAAATTTTTCAAGCAACTTTAAGCCCCCAGAAAAAGGTGGTAAATGACAAGAGGTTGTGTGAAAATCCACATTTCACAAGTACATGTTCCAAATGTTACCCCTTGAAATTTGACCTACGTAAAGCAGTTTTTCCAGATACGGCAATCTGAAAGTGGGCTCTCTGAGAAGTCTGTTCCAAACGAGTCAGGGGGGTACCTGACAAAAACATTTTTAATGACAAAACTATGTGGAGTTGAGAGCTATAATTTTGCATTTTTCCTATTGGGACGTTTGTGAACCTCCTTGATTTTTTTCTGCCAAATCTGAGATGGTCGTGCGGGATGATTCGGAGATTTGGCGGAATGATTTGGGTGGAATGACCCATGCGTGCACAATTTTAGTCCCATTTTTTAAAATAACTGTTGAGTTCGGCCCACGACTTCGTTCCCGATTTTGATTTTGGCTCTTAGTCAATTTGAGTTCGACACCCCTGGTCTAGGTCAGTGGTTGTCAAAGTGGGCCGTGATGGATGCCGGGGGGGGGGGGGTTGACATGTAGGCAGAAAACATATAGCCTGGCAGAATAAATTAAGAAGCCAAAAAAAAAGCTAATCGATTACAGCAAAACACTGGGTCTTTCTCAAATGTAAGGCCAGTGTCCTTCCAAATGTATCAGCCTAATTAGGCATGCCCAGTGATTGGATACCCTTTATTAGTCATACCCAATGATTGGATATTCTGTAGACTTCACCAGAAAGTATCCAATCACTGGGCGTGACTAATTAGGCTGATACACTTGGAAGGACACTGGCCTTGCATTTGAGAAAGACCCAATGTGCAAGGTTTGTACATAATTGTGCACTCTGTAGCCTATACTTGTATGGGTAAAGATTTGGAATCCCTGCTCTAGGTTTCCCTTCAACCCAGCTAGGCTTAAAGGGGTATGCCACTATTTTGGGCCTTAATTGACTTTCACTAGCTTAGCGACATACTCCCTCTTTTAACTTGTTTTAAATGAAGACAACGCTTAACATGACAAATAAGACACTTTACCACCTTTATAAACCCCAGCCAACGATTTTAACTGTATTAAGCCCCAAAATAGTGGCATATGCTGTTACTCCTCCCAAGGCACGACGAGACGCAGGTTTTCTTTAACGGGTTTTATTCTTTGGGTCATCTTCGTAAACCTCCAAAAAATGTGAAAACTAAAACATACACAGTACACTGTTAGAAATGGCTTCAGCTAAAATGTTCACACAAACCAGACCGTTACAGTATGAATAAAGAAAATTACAAACAAAACAAAACTCGTTGGCTGTGTGCCTTAACTGAGAGAAAGTATAGTCCTTGGTGACTTTGGTCCTTGTTCTTATCAGTCCTGAAGTTCGATGTTAATGTCTTTATTGAAACTTAAACAGAGCGCTGATCTTCCGTGGCCGATTCTTTGGTGTGCTAATGTTCTTCTGACGTTTAGCTGGGCACGTTAGGGATATTACGTCACACGCACGCACATTGAGGATAGCAAAATAAAAGTTCGCTCTCAAAACACAGGTAAGTATACAAATAACCAAATAAAATCATTATAAAAATATATCAAAACACTTATAAAATAATGCTTGCAACCGTTACATACCCCTTTAAGATCAAATGGCCTATTCAATAGGTTAGCCTATTTATTTATTTATTTAATGTACCAGTGTATTTATTTCTATTTTATTTATTTTTGAACTATCATTAATGGGTTCTGCTTATAGTTTTGCCTAAATGGGCCTTCCGATTGTCAATCAAGTTTTTTTGTTTTTTTTTTAATCTTAGTAAAATGGGCTATAGGCTTTTTGCTCTTCATATGCATCAACTTGTCTTTCCAATCACTTAAAAAATGTAGGTGTTGATCGCATTGCTTGTACAGTACTCGCCTGCTAGTCTCGCTGGAACACATTGACATTCTATTGAGTTCATTCGCTGAGCGAGTAACTAGCAGCGACATGTGTGTACGGCCCTTAAGATAGGCTATCCTAAAACGTGACATTATAGCTCCAAACCTAAACCCATAGTTTTTCATTAGCACTGAATTAACGAAATTGCCCTTAGAACAAACCGTAGTACTAGTTGGCTAGTAGATGGCACGTCTTTTCTCCATATCGATGGCGAGTCGCGATCTGTTAATCATCTGACGGTTTCATCTCATGGAAAATTTTAATTATTAGGCTGTATGCCCCAATTTTGACGCTGAAGCAGAACCTCGCCTGTAAATACAGACTACAAGCAGTGCTGCCAGATTGGGCTGTTTCCCGCCCAATTGGGCTGCTTAGGATGGCAGTGTGTGGGTAAAAATGGCATTTTGCAGAAAACCCCGCCCAACTTTTGCCACAGAAATCAATAGAATTGGGCGGGATTTTGTGCTTCCAGGCGGGTTTTGAGCATTTTTTGGGCTGGAAATCATCAGCCTCATCTGGCAACCCTGACTTCAAGGCTACAGATAATGAATTTTATAGAATGATAAGTTGGCTAAATCATGTAGTTGATAGCATTCACGTTTCCGTGTCCACTTGGGCAAAATGCAAAGAAAGCGTCATAGACTTTGCCTATATAAGACTGCAGATGGACAGTGCGAGAACGCACTGGCACCTGTTAAGGCAACAATCATGTAGGCTATCATTAGAGATGTAGGACTTTAAGGGCCGTACACACACGTCGCTGCTAGTTACTCGCTCAGCGGATGAAGTCAATAGAATGTCTACGTGTTCCAGCGAGTCTCACTGGCGAGTAGGCGAGGAGAGTACAAGCGATGCGATGTGGGCGGGTTCCGAGATAAACTTATTTTATCTTCGAGCGACGCGAGTTAAGCGAGTAACCAATTGGAATGCAGAATACAGATTATTGACAGTTGACGTTGCCCCTGTGGTGTTCTGACCCACAGACCTGTTAACACAGGTCTGTGTTCTGACCACCCAACTTCTGCACGCCATCACACTTTGGTTAAAAGTGTTGAGGAAAATACATCCAATACAGTGTACACCATTATATGCATGGCTGTGCACAGCACACGATCAACGTTTAACAGCGTACATTTTGTTTCGTACGGACGTTATTGGCGCGGACAGCGGGAACCAATAAACAAAATCACCCACAGCGAGTGGCGAGTAGGCGAGTGAGCAAGTAGCAAGTACATGTCGCTGCGGCCTGTAGCCAGTTGGACCAGGGGCTGTTCACTCACGGAACTTCCTGTTAGCCACAATTGGCTAACCCTAACCACGGGACAGTGCAAAATGAATGGGTGTCAATGGAGTTTTTTACCATTATAATTTTTGTGATTTTTTATAATTTTTTGTCCTGAAATATTGATATTAAGTTTGAAGGTAGAAATAATAAGACCCCATTTGAGTAGCGTTTCGATTATTTTGCGCCACTAGATTATTATATACTGGGTCACAAAGCTCAATTTTTATGGGGCCAAACCCATAAACATTAGCACGATGCTAGCGAGTACAGGTTGAAATCTTCTAACCAGCTGTAAAACTACACACCTGAACGATTTGTCAATACAGCCTATTGTTAAACAACAGTCATAGTGCTTACCAGGAATGTTTTGTTGATAATATTTGTGACTGGAAATGGCAGTAGCAATGTATTTAGCATGGGTTCCCCTTTCCATTCCATACATTTTCCCACATGAAGGACTGGCCTACGCTCGTTACTGCAGAATGCATGCAAAGCTAACTGGCTACAATAGGAACCAATGAGACTGAGCCTTCTCCCCTGTGTTCTAATTTCTCTGGTCGGGACCTAGGTCTAAGGGGGTGGAGCTACCACTGTTGGCCACTATTGATTGCGTCACACGTACACACGCTTGCTTGCTGCAGCTATTGATTGCGTCACACGTACATACGCTTGCTGCAGCAAAGTTATTTATCTTTGCTAAAGGTTTACAAATTACCTTTACCTTTGTAGCTTTTTATTCAGCACGTCTCTCGTCACTTCATTACGTTCCGCGAGCCAGAAACAGTTATTTAAGCTTGTCAGATATATATAAAAATTACCTCTGCGTTTTCACAAACTACCTTTGTAGCTTTTTATTCAGCACGTCTTTAGTCACTTCATTACGTTCCGTGAGCCGGAAACAAAGTTATTTAAGTTTGTCAGATGTATATAAAATTTACCTTTGCGTTGTGCCGTCTTACTTAGCGGGATGTATAAAATGACCTTTGTGCCTTTTTATTGCGCACGTAAGATTAAAATGTAATAAATTATGTGAAGCAAGCCATTTGCTTTTGTCGACCTGAAAACATTTCACATAGGCCTGCTATATTTTCATTTGTCCACCATTGACATACGACAAAGCAATTGTGAAAGTATGCGATATCTAATGCAGGAAATATTCTACCATCGCTACATTAAAGGCTGCAGGACAGAATGACGAGACATTGACAAGAAATTGACATAGGCTATTGATTTAATGATTTGTAGCCTATATTGATAACATATCCAGGAGGTAAGATATAAGTTTGAAACATTTCATAAACTTACAAGGTGATTGTAATACAAAGAATCACTCAAACAAATGAAATTGCTTATTGCAAGAATTTTATTGCAGTAGGCATATCAATTGGCACATATTTCAGACAGTGGGTAGCCATAATAACCTAGGGGTCAGGACCACACAAGGAGGTCACCAAGCATCTACAGGGGGGGGCTGATATACAGGGGTTTCTTTTTTTTGTGATCATTTAACACCCCCCCAAAGATCCCCAACACACATGCCGCACAATCCCCTTTGCGCCCCCTCTGACTTACAATGGCAATTTAGTGTGGGCGAAGTGCATGCATTACAACAGTATAGGGCACAGAGAGCATCCAGTAAAGGCTGAACGTTAAGAAAATGAAAGATGAGGTGATAGCCCATTGGTACAAAACAGGGATGAACCTTAACAAAATTCGCCACCAGTCACTGTGGCGGGAAGATTCTAAAATCTACCAGTCACAGACGATTTTTACCAGACACTATTTTTAACATGTTCAAATTCAACCACTTTAAACATTGTATTGCCTCGTAAGGTGATTTTCTAGCCCATTATTTTGTTATAAAGCTGGCAAATGATTAACAACTTTGTTACCAACCAGCTGAAGCCATTCGGAATATTATGTCAACAACACATGAGATGCTCCATATCACAATGACAATGAATACGCCTACAACCTGCTTGGACATTATTAAAAGCTTGAGTCCAGGTGAAAATGTTTACCAGTAAAGGTGGCTGGTAGGTTGACCGTTGGCGGCAGGAAATAATTTTCTAGAAGTGGGAGAGGGGCCACTAGACGAGGAAATCAGAGAGGGGGTCATGATAATGGGAGAATAAAATGCTTTAAGAGTGTACCGTCACACCGGTGTGACGGGAATGTTCGGGCAGTGAAAGTTCTATAGAATTCTGGGCCTCATTCAATACAATGTGGAATAGTAGAATCTTGCATTGTTATAGAACGCATTCTTTTTGTAGAATGCTCAAAAACCCACCCTCTTAAAGGTTAACTGCCAAGGTTGGGGCACATAAGTTAAGACAGCCCGTATGCAGCAGAAGGGTACAGAGACGCGCGCGCGCGTGTGTGTGTGTGTGTTTATAAATCTCCCCCATCATTAACAAAACAGTCCCAGCTGCAGTACCCTGGCCAGTCATCAGTGGTATAGAAGGCCATTAGCACTCCTCGACGACCATTTCCAATGTAGCCCTCTCTGCAGTCTTTGAACAACTGGCCACAAAAAACGTATCTGCACTGCGAGATTGTATAGGGCCGTCTGTATTTCTCCCTGTGGCAAGGGTCCATCCTGCTCCAGTTCACCACACCTATAATCCAATAAGCAGGAACAGTTCAGATCAGCTCAAGTCAAGGCAAGTGTACTTTGTCAAAAGTCTATGTAACAGGGTTAGCACAGGTGCAATATATAAGGTGCAAGTGGTAAAGTGCAATGGCATATTAGTGAATTTAGTGGTCATGGAATGATAATGTTCATCATGTGATGTACAATGATCATGTAGTCTTCATCAGTGAATGTGGGAATAAGCTGCTTCCCAGTCTGCTAGTGCGGCACTGCACAATGCCACACATGCTTGTACTTTTCTGCATTTCTCACAGCAGGTGATGATGCTGTTCTGCAAATACATTATTATTTAACTTACTGTCAAGCCATTGTAAGTGGGCCTCTTCAAGAAAACTTGGTTGGGAGACTACGTCCCTCATCTTGTGGCACGTCAGCGCTAGCCGCAAGATGGCCCCATCACCGTCCTCCAGGATCACCATCTGAAGAATACGGCGCAATATGTGCCATGGCAACTGTGGAGATAGAGTAAGGCACATCCGAAAAGTAGGGTCCGGACAAAAAAAAAAAAAAGTCAGACATATGGAAAGAAAAATCAATGTCGCATACTCTGATTATATTTTTCTAAAGGTATGAACAATCTGAATCTCCTCAAAATGTGATAGAATGTAAGGCAATGAAACTTATTCTGACTTGCCTCCAAAAGTCCACCCTCCTCAGTGTCAGGCTTTGGTTTTTTGTCGTATGAATGTTCCTTGACAAATAATGATTAGAGAAGATGTTAAATCCATTTCCCTGGTGGCCAACAGACAGTGTTGGGCAAGTTGGGTAGTTAAAATGTCATAGGTTACATTACTTAAATTTTGCACATTATTGTAGTCTAATAATATATTGTAGTCTAATTAAGTTACCCAATTTAGCACTTTAATTAGTTACTTTACTAATTACAGGGAAAAGTAATAATATCACAGTGCCAACAGATAGCAGTGTTGAGCCCAGAGGCTGAACCCCATTGAAATCAAATTGAAAATTAACAGTTACATAACATAAAAACGCTTTATGCACGAAGGTTCATTTTACCGGCACAATCATGTACAAACGATGTTCAAACGAAGGAAAATTGTTGATTCAAATTTTCAACATATGGGGTGCATCAAACACAGGTTCTTCAGAAGACCACATGGGTGCTAGCCTACCACCTGTTAGTTTAGTGCTAGTGTAACTGAGCAGTTCGCCCTACAGATACTACTGTATGAAGCTTCCCGCCAACTCGGCTAGTTGATATCCCTTACACTAACATATCTGCACCACAAACGATCAACACCTGAGAGTTACTCAATCTCTGCGAACAAACAACATAATGTCTCCTTCCGTTCACCATCGGAATTGGTTTAACATTTCTGTTTACTTGCATTCAGCCAAATACTAACTGCGGTCAATGGTTTGTCAATGCTAGCTAGCAAACGACCGCATGCAAGTACACCCAACTATTACGAGCAAGACAAAATTCCATAATTCACAAAATCCATAATTGCCTACAAATAGCATGTTAGCAAAGTGAAGAGAAATGAAATTCATTTCGCACTTACTGCCATTGTATCGCACAAACACAAAGTCTTCGTCCGTCTTTCTCTGGGCTCTTTAAAACGCACACCAATGATTTCAGAATGGATCTGATGATGATCATCTCACGTTCACGCCGAGATACAATATGACCTTATCAAAATGGCCGACCTGGACCTGGGGGAAGCAAGTGACCTTATCAATATGGACGTACACTTGGACGGTCCAACTGGCTACGAGCCGCAGCGACATGCTTCTCGCAAGTAGCGAGTAAATAGCAGCGACGTGTGTGTACGGCCCTTTAGGAAATGTCAGATTATAGGTAGGAAAGGATCTTCCGAAAAACGTGCAGTGGTCAGTGTTGCCAGATTGGGCCCTTAGAAGTCAATGTAATTTGTTTGAATTTGGGCGGAATTTAGCGCATTCCTACGCGAACGAGGTAGCTAGGATGGTTGAAGAAAATTCGACACGGATTCGCTTTATTCGCTCTGGACGCGGCATTGACATGTTTGATTCAGCTAATCACATAACGGCCCTTGTCTTGACAGTCTGGGACATTCATTGATATGTAAGTTCCAATTGGTTTTCGCCGAACCGCGCCATAGCGAATTCGCTTAAGATTAGCCTGAGTTTAATCGTTAATATTCGCTCTGGTCGCTCAAGAAGCTTCACTCCTGGCCAATTTGCTCTGGTAGCTTTATTCGCCTTCGCTCCATTGAGAAATTATGACTTCCGCTTTTGGTGTACATGGAGCTTTATCATGCTTCCTGCCAAGCCACTCTGTCCATTTAGCCCTCTGAGGTCTAAGGCCTTTCAGAGGCTTTTTAGGCTGCTTGCACCACCCTGACATTTTCAAGTATTTTCAACTAACAGTAAGCATCTATGCAAAAGTGGAATATATGGTTGTATTGTGAAAAGCCTGACAAGAAATAATCTGAAAGAAAATTGGATGTCATACAAACATGTTTTATTTAAATTGAGTATAAACACAACTGTACAAAAAAACAGGTTTCAGAGGTCTTCAAAAAGTTCAAGAAAACACACAATAGATATATCTAGCCAAGACTTTTGAAGTTTGAATCTTGTAAACAAATGTGTTGGCAGCATAAAAGTGAAAAGGGCATTTAGAAATGTTTTTTTTGTTTTGTTTTCATACAGAATGCAAAAAAAGAAAGACTGCCACTGCCTGTCTCATTTGAATACTAATGAGATAGGTGTGAACAAACCTCTAATGGCCCACACCCCCCTGTCAATCCCCTTGTGCTCTGATAGCCCCAACCCCCCTGTCACTCTACGTCTGCTGTGGCAGGACACTTTGCCTCCAACAAAAAAATTTTTTTTTGTATCAGTGCAGTATAAAAAGTGTCTTCACAGCACAAAGATATAAATACACAGTAGGAAAATACACAGTATAAATCAGAAAGTAAACTCTACTACTACTACTAATATTAATAATAATAATAATAATACGCCTAATAATAATAAAAATTATAATAATAAGCCTAATAATAATAATAAACTAAGGGAAAGAGACAAAACCTTGCAAAACACACAAGTCTACTTACTCTTCAGCAAGATCAAGATGATGCTCAAAATGTATGTGTTCATCATCTTCTTCGTCACTGGATAGATCTGACAAGCTAAGCTGTCCTGTCCTGTATCAGCTGTGCAGCCTCAGCAGGCGACATCTTCCTTGCGTTGGTCATACTTTCTCCATCAAATTCCTCAGTTGGTGTATTGACAAGTGAGCTGCATGGCTGTGTTTACCCTAGCTGAAAGGGGCGTGTTGTAACCTCTGAATAGCCACTCAAGCACCGGTACTTTACATGTGAATAGCTATAGGTGTGGCTGCTACAGGCAGAGAATACAGAATATGCAAAGATTTCTTTTCACTTTCTTTAAATTGGGCCAGCTATATAATTTATTTAATATACATATATTTGAAATCTGGAAGGTCTGAGGTTTCTAATGGTGTAACTTATGTGTTTCAATGACAAAAACTCACAGAGTTACAGATTTGTTTTTGGAGACATGTCAAATTGCCCTCTGAAGGGCAATTAGACCTTTGTGGGTTAATTAGCATCAAGTGTTTGGTTAGCAATTCCTCGGTTCGATTTCCTCAATGTCTTGTGATGGTCTCCTTGTTAATTTGCCGTTACCATCGCCCATTGGTCCCACAGCTTATTCCTGTGGCTTCATGTTCCCACATTCTCAATAAATTATTCAAATATAGGCCCTATGTTCCACAACTCCATGAGTCCCACATTTCTGAGTGAACTGAGAGAATGTGCCTTTCTCCCTGCCTACATTCTTAGAAATGTGGGAACATGGAGCAGCAGGAATGCGCTGTGGGACCAATGGGCCGTGGAAACAGACACGTTCCCGTTTGTGTCAACATCGTCTCCCTTCACTCCCAACATTCAAAAGACCCACGTCTTCCTCTTCCATCATCCTGCTCTTCGGCCACGCTGATGCTGCCAAAAGATCACAAATTATACAAAATATCATAACCTTTTGGATGCCATTTTGAATTTCTCAAAAAGCCTGAGGGGTATTCCTGGGGACTTTCAGTATGTAATTCCTAAAGGTATTCTGAACGTGAACGTGTCTATGTTCCCACAGCCCATTGGTCCCACATCATTAAGATTTTTAACATTATTTTTAGGCCTATTGGTTCTCTTAGTTTACTTGGAAATGTGGGAACATGGAGTTGTAGCGCATGGGCTTATATTTGAATAATTTCTTAAAACTGTGGGAACATGGAGCAGCAGGAATACGCTGGGCCCATTTGGGCTGTGGGACCAATGGGCTGTGGGAACATAGAGCTGACCCCATTCTGAACACAGGGATTGAAGTTTTCCGTCGCTACGACGGATTTCCGTCAACTGGATTTTCGTTTGGACGGATTTCCGTCCGTATAATTTATGTCAATTAATTTACAATTTTTACTTTCCAACTGAACACAAATCGAGAGCACTCCTGGTCATGAGAAGGGGACGAGAGGTGTGTTTGGTGTACGGATTTAGTTATACACCACTGGTGTGATAGGCCTACAACAGATTCACTCATCAATAGTTGTGATCCATCCCCGTTCTTCCAAAAAAAAAAAAAAGAAGTACAGCACGAGAGACTCAAAAAAAAAAACCAACATTGTTGCTGATGGCAGAAAAGAAAATAAGTGTAATACTATGTCTTTAAAGTGCAATGACAATCGTTAAACGAGTTGGACTGAGATTCCAATATGGGCTAATAATGCATATGCATGGAATGCATAGCTGGAAGAAGGTAGGACACGTTTCCATTATCGTTGCACCTGCCGTGGCAGATAGTTAGAAAAAAAAAAAGAATAGTTTACTTCGATAGGCGTCCCATTGGGGCTATGAATAATGTTAGTAAAAGCCACAATGCTTAAAAGGCAAACCCTTGGCAGCTAGCTAGGATACCACACGTTTCATCCTCAAAGTTTAGCGTGTTTGACTGGCTGCGTATCGGCCCGTTCCCACTTAGCCGGCGAGCGCGTTGACGCCGACGCCGACGCCTTCAAGTCATTTTCAATGGAAACCCCCTCGCAAAGGCTTCTGGGATACGCGGCGCGGCTACTTTGACAGTTGACGCGCGTCAAAAAAGTTCAGCTCCCTTCTACTTTATGCTAATTACTCGCGGCCAACGCCTAGCGTTATCCAATGATTGTCGAGTACATGAGGAATTCCCATGAAACCAAGGGCTATTTAAGTAGTTTTATGACTGGTTATCATACATTTTAATGTAAAATGCATACACTACAATAAACTATGAAGTGCAAGGTCTTTGTGCTTATGTTCAAAGGATTATGTACATGTTGACGACATTCAAAACTACGTGAGGGCTATGAAATGTGTGAAGTAAACACATGTCCACAGTTAGGTAAGGGCAGACTTTGATGTTACTCGCTGGTTAGCTTGCTTAATCGATATAGACGTGTAGAAAGACAGAAAGAGATATTCCTGTTCAGTGTACTCTGTCACGGCCCTGCATGTGCTCCGACAAGAAGCATTCCGTCAACAAAGGGAGGCGCGTTGCGTTTATGAGCGTCAAATGGCCGTCAAAGTGGGAACAGGCCGTAAAAGGGCTATGGTAGAACTAGCTCTATAGTTGTCTTTCTGACAATGGATAATTTACTGTCTCATCTGTAATCATAGCAGATTAACTTTGTTGTTGCCGATATATATTTAAGAAATAAGCTAAAAATGGGTTGCATTTACAGTCACTGATGCTTTCCCTGGCAGAGCCAATATTTTATGCCACGTCTTGTTCTGGGAAGAAGTGTTCTGATGGGTGGACTCATGGTCGATAAAATGCCGTTTCGATGTTTGTTTCACTTTCAAGGCTTGTTGTAGGCTATTGTGTGATGCTATTTTTGCTAACTGGAATAGTGTGCAGCAACAGTTGTGTGTGTGCTTGGTTTTGAGTGGCTCAACGTCTGTGCCCATCTTCTCGGACTATGCGTTTCGTTTGAGTTCAGTTAGCGCACTGCGCACTCAGGACTGATGGGTGGGTGGTATGCCTTGATTCGAGTGGAAAGTTGCGCGACAAGCTTGGGAAAGTGTGTTACTTTTACGATAGACGTCTGTCTGTGACTGTTTCGTTTCTGCGTGCGTCGTCGTGTAAGCTTGTATGAGAGAACACGAGTGCGTGTAGGAATCGGGGACGTTTTTTAAATCAATGGTAAGCGTGTGCCTGGCACTGCACATCGAGAGGCAAAAAAGTAGCCATAGGTTTTCAAAACGGTAGAACACAGAGGCAGACTACCGCACCCTGTTTGTAAACGTCAACAAGTTGTTTGTAACAGGATGAATAGTGAAAAAGGGTGAAAAACATACAAATAACCAACAACTAGTTTTCTCCCTCTGATGACCAGACAGTGCATTGTTTTTTAAATGTCAGAAATACAACTGCAAGCAATGCGCACCAGTGCTTTCACCAGAACAGTGTTTGCCCATTCTGATGTGAAAGACAAAATATAGCCTACTACTACAAAAAAAACCATAATGGGATAACTGTATCAACGCATTGCAATTCCAAGTCAATAATTCTGTAATATCAGCTAGACCATTTTGAAGCAACACTCAGTGTGAATCCATTCTGCATAATGTTGTGAACAATTCATAAATAATGGGTAGAAATAAAAGGAAATAACCAAAACATGCCCCAAATTGCAGTTCAGTGTTTGCAGTCTGATAGTATCCATTATCCCTCCATTCTCGGCCAGTTCTAGTCAATCTGGTGGCCTAGGCCTGCCCCCTTTCCCTCTTTCCTTTTTAGTTTTTAGAAATTGGCATCTGTAAACATAGCATTGTAGGCCTACATCTGATTGAGCACATCTGATCTAGTACCTACAGGTACATTCATACTGAGTGTATACAGGCCCACTTAGTGTATAATGAATATTCATTGTTAATGTGAAGTGAAGTTTTGTGTTGGTTGAAGTTCTGATTTTGTGGCAGTTTTTGGTATTACTTACTGGCGCCCTCAAGACATAGGCCCTATTCTGCTCTAGGCGACTGCCCGGTCTGCCTATGTCTAGCGCTGGCTCTGACACCATTCCTTGCGTAAAACCAGTGTATGTTTCGTTACGAGGGCAGAGCCTGGCTACATTGGTTTTCGTAGGGTTACGGAGTGATACTCGATCTGGTACCTAACCAGTAAAAAAGTTCAGTCAGATTACTTTTTTTTTTGCTTTAATCCCTGTCTGAACATATCAGGTGCATGTTGGTGGTAGTGCTTGCTTTAGATGGCACCAGCTTGCTACACATGCAGTATATAAACTTGTTTGGATTTAGTGGCTCACCCTTATCATTTGGCTGGAAACCAAGGAAGTCCCACACCGGAGGTTTCGCAGCTTTCTTCGGGACCGGTTCCATTCTTGTCTTTACTCAGTTCTTCCCATGTGCCGTTATGTGGCAACCATTGTTTGTGTCAAAGGCTTGGCTATGGTTAACAGTGTAGTGCCTGTATCCGAGCACTGGGAGGACAGTGCGGTAGGCACACCGTTTTTTTAATTATTATTATTGCTGCGCGTCTTCTGACGTGTTTCATTTTGATGGGAATCAGGTGTTGTTTGGACCTGGTTTGTACCAAGCAAATGACAGGCCGACGCCATCCTGCCTTCACTCCCAACATTCCAAAGACCCATGTCTTCCTCTTCGGCCACGCTGATACTATAATACAGTCAAAAGATCAGACAAATGTATTACAAATTAATCGTTACAGACTCAGCAAATTAGGGTTGAAGCTGGAAGCAAATATAGTGAAAGCATAATTTTTTATCTATCAATCAAATTTGTAGTGCAAGGTTATTGTGAAGTGCTACCGACTTGTGAAAGGAAGCTCTCGGGTGTCTGCCTCTCTCAGAACTTGCCTGTGTGAGTAAAGAAGGATTAGCCCCAGCAAGGTCCACTTACCGGTACTGTTCTTGGAGCTGGGAGGTGGCGTAGATATATTCTAGAAAGTTCTGTTGAATACAGTTAGTTTTGTTCGTTTTCAAAAACTTCAGAAAGAATGAGAGATATGTGCCTTCTGTTACAGCTGGCAGCTTGAAATGTAAAGTAATACCCTGCAGCACTCCTGAAACGGTAGTGTTTGCGGTTCCCATCTACTGCAATGGCTTGCATTGTGGGCACACAGGCGTAGCATTGCAGCGGGTCAATGCCAACCATGCGCTGGAGCTGGGAGGTGGCGTGGATGTACTCCAGGTAGGCCCTCTGAAATGCATCTCCACTAATTGTGCCTGGCTAAGTATTAAAAAGGGCATTGTGAATTTTAATATCAGATACTAACACTACCATTTGTGAAGTTATAACATTGCTTGTTGCTCAGAAAAGCCACTTACTCTGCCAAAGGCCTTCCCCCTCTCCTCCAACATGCCAAGGAAGGCCTTGCGGGACATTCCCGGTGCCAGAGGTTTCAGGTCAGAGAAGGACCTCAGCAGGTTGACCTGGTAGACAGTTCTGGCCTGTGCTGTGGCAGGCCAGTATCCACATCGAACCAGGTCTTCTAGGGAGGGTGACCACAGGTCACCTCCGGGATGGAGCAATTGTACCTCCCTAAAAACAATTACATACGAATGTATAATACAATTAATATATAGTAAGATTGTATTGTAATGGTAAAAGTATATGAAATATAACAAAGAAAGAACCATATTATATCTTACTATCCATTCCCACCAAAATTACCTCTTTAATAGGTCTTTTCTTCTACTCCATACCACAGCCATAAGCAGTAGGTGGCCAAACTGGTACTGTCCTGTGTATTTTTGGTACCTTAAGGTAAATTGGGACACTCTTTCAGGTAAAATGAGACAGTCAGTTTTATTATGAATTATTTGCAAACACTGAAGAATAACAATGTTTTTCTAGAATAAACATTAAAATACAATGTATAATTTTCTAGAATAAAAATTAAAATACAATGTATATTTAAGTATAAATAATTCATTAAACATTGATAAAATATTTCAGTTAAAGGCACTTTAAACCATATTTACTTTTTATTTTTTCTTTGAATTTCTTTTAATAATATACCAAAAAAAAAAAAAATTCATGTCGGTGTCCGTATCATCTGATTGAAATAAAACATTTTGTGTTTATTGTTGATAATGTTTTGATAATGTAAATTTGACTGTGCCCTCCTTTATAAACTTACCAAGGGTTGGCCTTTGTTCTGAATCTGGGGCTGGTGCTTCATCTGTTGGAGAAAATATATTTGTGAGAGAGGTTTTGTTTCTGAATTGATTTGTCTGAAATTTAAACTAAATTAAATCATACACTAAGCTCAGAAATAATGCACATCTGTAAAGTGATGTTGAATAATGACAAGAATGATTACCTGGCATTTCTCCCATAACCTCATCCACCAACTCTTTTAATATTTGGTTGTGGATTTGTAGAATGTGGTTTTGTTGTTCTTTGTTCTTCAACTTCCTTTTTAAAGTTATTATTTCTTGTCTCATTTCATTGATTATGGCAGTCACCCTCTGGCCCATACTTGAGATATCTGCCATTAAGTTGCATCTCATTACTTGGGGGTATTGCAATTGATACTACGGCAAAATATTATATTGTAAGTGTAAGGGTATTCATGAAAAGGCAATTTATGCAGATCTAAAATAAAGGGGAAAAAACTGTAGGTTGTACTCACCATGACAAGTTGGAAAGAATTTCCAATTTGATCTACAATTTCATCACCAAATTTTTGAATTTTGGTTGGGGATGCCATTTCTTGAAGAATTTGTGGGACAGGATGAAAGGCATTTAGTGTTTAAAGTGGTTTGTTGTCATAAAATAAAACAGCTATGTTTAACAGTCTTGCTTTTTGAATTGTAGGCTTTGAAACATAATAGGGCAATCAACAACAACCCACTGACATGCATTGCAAACATATTTAAGTAGGCCTAGGCGTAAATGCAGATGAAAAACATTCCCTCTTTCCCCATGAATCTAACCACTCTACTGTATGTTATTAACTGAACAGGGACTTCTGATAAAGTTATAAAAAATAAATGATAGTTTATGAACTTACTACAGTTTTGAGAGGGTTCTTGATGCTTGATCACACGTCTGTTCTATCAATGTTATTGTTTTTAATCATTGCCATTAGAATTCTATTTACTTTTGGTGCATTCCAGTCCCAAACCATCCTAGTAGGACATCGTACTTATCCAACCTCATTATCCCCGTGCCCACTTCAAAGCGTTCCAAACCGTTGAAGTGGGATATTTGTTGAAAACAAGGACGTCGATCAGAAGAAAATGGCATTATTAATTATGTAATTTTGAGGCCTAAAAAGGTTGCGCATCAGTGACTCAAAAGAGTTCTGGGCCTGTGCCATATGGGTTAACAGTTCTGTGTGCCTCCTCTGACTAGAGGTCTCTGCCTCGCGAAGGAAGCCCAGCAGCTCAGCGTACTGTGAGCGGTTGGTACGAATGCGGCTGCAGGGTGTAGTGCACCGTGTGGTACTGGGGGCACTACTGGGTGTGGTGGGGGCAGGCTCAGGAGAAGCTGTGGTGCTGGGTGAGGAGGGTGCAGAGTTACCGCAGAAATACACCAGCGGCGATCTGAGCGAGGCGAGCGACGGAAGTAATTGACTTTGTATTGAGTCGCGCGACAAAAGCGATTCTGGAGACTAGAGCGATGAGCACGACAGTTTGAACTTGAAATCTTCAACTTTCTATTACGTGGTTCGGCGACAAGCCGCGACAGCCAATGACTGTAGGTCAGTGACCACAGCCAATGGGAATGCTTGAATGCTTTGCCTTCTGCCTGTACGGACATACTCTAGTCTCCTCAATCGCTCGTATCGCTTGCTGCTGCACTCTGTCGCTTGAATCGCATCGCGTCTGGTCTATTCGCGCGGTTAGCTGCTGCCAGGGGGAGATGGGTTCCCCGCCAATAGTTGCCCATCCTCACTGGCAAGGGGAGGAGGCAACATTGTAATGCCCCCTGCATGCCCCGTAACTGGGAAGTCAATGTCGTAATTAGAGCCCATGAGGGCATCCATTTCGTTATAAAATTTAAACCTCATGGTTCCCCTCCCCGTACTTTCTTGTATGCATCGACAAGCGTATTCCACTTTTTGTTGACTCTTGCTGGGTCAAAGCTTTGGCCAAAATGGTTGCTGAGGAGTAACTCCATCTCCCCTCACATATGTTTTTTCGAACCCTTTGAGGATTTGATCCTCTGATTGAGCTCAGCTAGGGACTGGGGGAGCTCGCTGCTCTCTAGAAACGCTCCCGACGCGTTTGCCTCGTTCGCTGCCTGCTCTCCCATACAAAGTCAATTACTTCCGCATCTTTCCACGCGTTCAACGCCCGCGGTATGATGGTACGGTAAGGGTTGTGTAGAGTAGCTGCACACAAACTCCACTCATCACACCTGCCCCTGGCACAAACGCTTGCTGGATCCGAAACACACACACACTCACACTAAGGCATATGCACACGTTATTCACCCATACATACAAATACACAAAGTCATTAACAGCACAGTCATACACACAGACACTTTTACACACACACACACACACACACTCCGTTGCACAGACACACCCTCATTATGAGTAGTATGTCCTCTGCTCCATCTTCCTGACAGAGTTATTGGATGTCCGTGTATGGAATACATCCCGACAAATTGGCGGCTGTATTTCAGATTAAAGTCACTCTTCTTCGTCTGCCGTCTCCTGTCTTTGCCTTCTTCTTCCTCTTCGTTATCCTTTCACTTTGATGGATTAGATTATCTGCAGTGTTTGTTTTGTTTTGATCACAAGCCAGATAATAACTTATAAATGGAATCCATAATCAAAGAACCACCATTTTCTATGTGGTTTCATTTACACGTAATGTAATTATTTCATGCCAAATCTGGTTATCTGGATCACAAACCACATTAGATGTGGACATGTCAAATAGGTCTTGGTAAAACTCAGCGCTTATCTATTCAACAGAAGTCATTCAATCTCTTCCGTCTTTGTGTTTGTATGTGGTGTGTGTGTGTGTGTGCAGCGGCAACTTATTTACTTTTAAGCACGAATAGATGAGAGCAATGTCCGACTTCTTGAAGACACAGGAAGGCGGTGATGGCAGACCGATTGCACAAAGCGAGAGAGCCAGCCATCAGATAGAGACAGAGAGAGAGAGACAGTGAGAGGTGACGCATTAAATCATTATCGACGTTTTACATCAGGGGTCAGGAATGTCATATGCCTTACAAGTGTCGGATGGTGGTGCGGTGGTGGTGTGGTGCGGTGTGAGGACTATTCGCAGGGCCGCTGCTTAGGTTTGGAGGCCTTAGGTATAACTGGTCTGGAGGGGCCCCCCCTCATAATAAAATAATAATAATCTTCTAATTAAAATATGTTTCATAATGTAATAAAAAAATATATATATATTAATGACCTTTTTTTTTTCAATCTCAATTTAAGAGGCTCCAATTTTGGGGGCGAAGTGATTGGCTGGTGCCCTAAGCACTCTGCATACTCTGCTTATGCGTAGCGACGGCCCTGATCTGACACTCGGGGGGGGAAAAAACCCATTTTGATGAATTAGCCTTCAGCGGCAGGCAGCAGAACCGCGGGCTGGAACTCTCCTCTGGAGCCATTACGCCCCAGCCCTCATTAATTATTAAGTGTCTGAAACCTTTTTCCAATTTCTCTGTCACGCATGCAGAATGCCCGCCTATACTGTACTCAATGTTGCCAGATAGAGTATGTTAACCTACACAATGCTGCGATCACACAGCCGGCGTTTAAAGAGCTGCAACGCTGCTGAATCCTGCCTGGAAAGCACAGGTCAGGGGCGTTGGAACGTGGCAAAAAAATTCAACCTGAAGCATTCGACCAGGAATCTCGACCAACCGAAGCTCGTGTTTAGAAAAATGTGAACACTCCATTGGCTGTCGCCTGCTGCCACCGAGCTCATTACATATTTTTAGATGAAGTTCAACTTCTGACGCCTTCAGCTTTTGACGCTTCTGACGCCCTTGACTCTAGAAACGCCTTTGCGGTAGAGATGGGATTTATGACTCTTTGACGGGATCCGGATATTAGTGGCTCGTTCCTTTCAAAGAGCCGTTAAAAAAACTTTTTGGCTCTTTTTTAATTATTTATTCAGTGTTTAGAGCAGGGATGTCAAACTCAGGCCGGGGGCCAAATTTGGCCCGCGGAGCCATTTTATGTGGCCGGCGAGATCATTTCAAATGTATATTACAGTTGGTTCACACACACCATTAAAGGGACAGTTTGGTCAATTTCAACATGCAGTTGTAATGCTCACACTACCCTGGACTTGTCAGTGCCTGAGATTTTTTTTTCTTCTTCTTCAGCCGTTTCCGAGATCCTGGTCATTGTAATGGGGGCAGCTCTTTGTTTACATTTCAAAAAAACATTTTTATTTATTCCCAAAAACATCCAAAAGGTTATAAAACATCAGCAGACAACTAGCAAACAGCAGTACCTTTTGGGAAAATATTAAGAGTTGGCCTGTTTCATTTTTTAAAAATGTAAACAAACGCTGCCCCCATTAGAATGGCTCATATCTCGGAAAGGGCTGAGCCGAAAAATGTGGCATCACCAGGTACTGACAAGTCAAGGGTAGCGTGAGCAATACAACTGCATGTTGAAATTGACCAAACTGTCCCTTTAATATATAGAAAATATGACTTGAAGGGAAAATGTTCTACGTTATAGGAATTATGAGTGGGTCCAGACAAGGGTAGGGACATACTAGCACATGGAAGTAGCTTGAAGTCTACTGTATGCACAATTTTGGCGTATTTTAAATATTGAATTCGGCCCGCGACTTCATCTGAGATTTAGATTTTGGCCCTCGGTCAGTTTTAGTTTGACACCCCTGGTTTAGAGTGTAATGTTTTGACTCCACCTCAAGGTGATTTTCTTCAAACAACTGATTATTCTCCTTCTTCTAAAGACCGTTTTTGCCACTCTTTAAGGCCAACAATTGTGTTTTTTCCCCAAATTGGATTACTCTGGTCGAGGTCACGTGCTTAAAATGAATAAAAAATGAACGAAATAACAGTCGAGTGGCTCCCTCAGCTGTGATCCGGTTCCCATCGTTCACTTCGGGGAGCCCTTCCAAGGAACCGGCTCGTTGGTGAACGACACACCTCGGGCCTTATTTATAACGGCTGCGTATGCACAAAAGACTGCGCACGCCAAGTTCACCGCAAGGTTCGGCATTTATAGAAAAAGAACTTGGCGGAAAATATGCGCAGCTCCATGCAAAGTTAGACCCATGCGTACGCACTAAACAAAAGACCAAACGCGGAAAGCGCGACCTCGGGAGGTAGCTGGAAGAACGACCCGAAATTGGTAGGGGTCACGTGTCATGATAGCCTCTTTAACATTAATTCAGTTCGCAACGAAAATCGTGATTGTTTGTTGTTTGTTTGATAATGGTGGAAAATAATTAGTAGGCCTACCTGGCCTATCCATAGTCACATGCATGTTTTTAAGGAAGTAACCGATGCTTCAAATGTTATATTTAGAGTACATTACATTTGGAAATATCTCACTCACGGACCTTTCCAGTTTTCTATCTGTAGGCTATAATCGTTTGTGCGTTCCGACTCTGCAAAGGAATTAGGCCTACGCCAACATTTAAGCCAGTTGCAGAGTACTAATGCAAGGTATAAATATGCATTGCGGTACATCAGTAAGCATGAGCAAGCAATGAGGGCAGATGCTATGGCTGAGAAACTTATTGGTAAAAATGTCAATGCTTTTTGGAAGGAGGTGAAGAATATAAACCGGGTCAGCACACCACTGCCATGTTCCATTGAAGGGGTGTCTGGGACCATTAACATAGCTGAGTTGTGGAAACAACATTATTCTGAACTATTTAACTGTGTTAAAAGTGATGTATACATGGTTGACAATATTGCCAGTAATGATACTGTGGGTATAACATGTAGGGATATCCAGCATGCTATCACACAGTTAGCGGATAATAAAGCTAGTGGGCAGGATATGATAACCGCTGAGCATCTCAAGCTTGCTAGCCCTAGAGCTGCCACTCTTCTAGCAATATGCTTCACAGGACTCATGATCCACGGCACCTTGCCTCACACCATGCTGTCTGTGACACTGGTACCTGTGATTAAGGACAAGGCGGGTAAGGTGGGGAGCCTGGATAACTATAGGCCTATCGCACTTGCCAGTGTGCTATCCAAGGTCCTGGAAAGGATCCTGCTGGATAGACTTGATAACTATATTGGCACATCTGATAATCAATTTGGCTTTAAGCCGAAACATGCCACTGATCAGTGTATATACGCTCTTAAGGAGATGGTGGAGAGGTACCGATCACAGAATTCCTCCATTTTAATTTGTTTCATAGATGCGTCCAAGGCATTCGATAGAATTAATCATTTTAAATTGTTTCTAAAACTCAGACAGAGGGGTGTCCCCTGCACCATAATTAGGATCCTGTCATACTGGTATGCCAACCAGACCATGCAGGTCAAATGGGGTGAGGTGCTCTCTACACCATTTGGGGTGGGAAATGGGGTTCGGCAGGGTGGTTTACTCTCTCCCGCTCTCTTCAATATTTATAAGAATGACCTGTCTGAGCAACTAAGGGCCTGTAGGACAGGATGCATGGTTGGGAATGCACTGCTAAACCATCTCATGTATGCTGATGATTTAGCCATCTTCTCTCCCAGCAGTACTGGTCTTCAAGAAATGCTACATGTATGTTCAAATTATGGTTTGACTTATGATGTTAAATACAACTGCAAGAAAAGTGTGGTGCTCTTATGTAAAAGCAAGGGGGACAAGGACCTCACTTTTCCTTCTTTTTATTTGGCGGGGCAGGTTTTACCTGTAAGTGACAAAACAAAATATTTGGGACATATAATTACTGACCAAATGAGTGATGACGATGACATCTACAGGCAGCGCCGCATGTTATATGCACAAGCTAACATGCTGGTAAGGAAGTTTCACTGGTGCACTGATAGTGTGAAAATTAGCCTGTTCAAGGCATACTGCACCCCTCTGTATACTGCCCCCTTGTGGACTAAGTATAAAAAGGGTAGCTTACAGAAACTCCAGGTTGCATATAATGATGGTCTGCGCATACTGCTTAAGAAGCCCAGGTGGAGCAGTGCTAGTGAATTGTTTTGTGGTCTAGGGGTCAACACATTTCATGCATTGTTGAGGAACTTGATGTATAAATTTATTTGTAGACTGGATGGCTCATGTAATCAAATTATTATGCTGCTGTCAAATCCGGCGCTTAGTGCAGTGCGATACCAGTCATACATGTGGAAACACTGGTACAAGTGTCTTTTATAAGTGTGTTTTGTACGTTTTTTTAATGTTCTGTATTGTGTTGTTTTTGTTGATAATGGACCTTGAGTCTGGAATAAAGCTGATGATGATGATGAATAATCTGCTCGAGTCCCACGTGCAGCTGTACTAATAGAAAGATAGGCCTAATGGTTGATTTTCTCAGCCATTCGGCATACAGACAAGCATACAGCCAAGTGTCATACTGATGGACAGTTTCGTTTCTGTTGTTGCATGCCATTTCTTTTTCATGCGGTTCGTCAGCAAATGAGCAGAGGTGTGCATTTCTAAGACTTCTGGCCTTATAGACTGATAATGCGCGTTTAATACACACATTAAATAAATACAGACAAGAAAATGCCCATAGATGTCAGGCTGTCTGTGGATGTGTCGATCGACAGTTGGGGCGTCGCTTTGAACTGAAAGCAGACAGCTGCGCGCAGTGACCAACGGTAAACCCGGGGCATATGAGGTGCCATGAGACAGCGAATAGATTTTCTACCGGTGAATTTCACATGGGGACATGCCATGTGAGATGTTTCCTTGACGCAGCTATTTTCCCCTTGTTCACAACTAAATTAATACTACATGTCCATGACTTAGCAGGTTCATGTCCATGCCATCCTTATTTTATTTATTTTTACTTCTGGTATAGCGTGACTTTTGCGAACATAACCATCCACATGCTGCAATTCGAGGGATTTTGTTTTTTGTACGACTTCCCAAACTTAACTGCTCCACATTGCCCAACGTTCTCTAGGCCTATCTAATAAAACTGTTTGCTCCACATGTGGTAAATAGGCTATCTCGTCTGCTTTCCGCACGCCGTCCACAGATATAAATATTCATTTTGGGCGTTTCACTGAATATTCATAGATAATTATGGGTGTGTCCACAGGTGCGCACATGTGCCGCAACTTCAGAGTCAGTTGGGATTTATAAAGGGAAATCGACGTGGAACGTGCGTGCGCCATGCTTTATAAATCTGAATATTTTCTTGCGCACGCACATCCTGAGTTTCGTGCGTGCGCCATCTTTTGGCGCATTTCTTCCGCAAAGTTTTATAAATGAGGCCCCTATACTTTGCGGCTTTGAACACTTTTGACGCCTGCTCTCCCATACAAAGTCAATTACTTCCGCATCTTTCCATGCGTTTAACGCCGGCGTTGTGATCGCGATATTACATTACACTGTTGCATTGCATTTGGCAGACGCTTTTTAAACCAAAAGCGACTTTACAACTGAGGACTTAATCATAATCAATTATGGCATCACAATCATTCCAAAACATCCAAATTATTGTGTTTGGGGGTGGTGGATTATCATACATGAAGTAAATTGTTGTTGTAAGGCAACTGAATGAAACTTTTACATTGTTAATCTGGCAACACAGAGGAGAACATTTTGGTAGAAATAAGATAATTCAGTTGGAGAAGAAGGAAAACGTGCAGGACAAAGGCTGACGGCAGTTTTCAATCGTACTATCATAACCAGAGTCAGATGTTGGACTTACTGCTTGTAAGGCATTGGTGAACAGCTCAAACTGTCCCAGATGAGCTGGCAGTTTTAACATTTTGAAGCATGTTGACGACTGTGAGAGGGCACAGTTGATAACCTCCACCTCCAAATGTCCCGGGAGGGCATTTCAGCATAGCTGGGGTTCCTTATGGGCAAGGGGAACTTAAGTTATTTCTCTTAAACTTCAGGGAACCCACTTTTTTCATTTCACAGTACACTCATTACATTGCATTTGTCCCAAACCAAACATAACAGTTTACCATGGAACATTCAACACAACCTTACTTGTTGAACATCTATGTCTGCCTGAAGAGGTCTTTTGAGGTAGATTGTAGCATGGTTGATAAGGTGACATCCCTTACGGAAATCGACCATGGTAAACCATGATTTCATGGGTTTTTTTTTTTTAGCCTCCTTTGGCACGGTTTTTGGTTCGACTATGGTATAACTATAAAATTAACCATGGTTTTACCACGGTTTATAATTATTCATTGAGCCTGTTTATATGGGGGAGCAACCAACACCGAAATAGACTTGAGTCTATTTTCCTGAGCGAACGTCCGCGTTCAATGAGCGGCTGGGTCATTTCACGTGAAATCAGACACTTTGGGACCCGACCGACTAGGGCTGCACAATTAATCGAATTTTAATCAAAATCACGATTTTGGCCGACACGATTATAAAACATGAAAATCGCGATTTTCTGAGAGGAAATTCAGTGTTCCATCTAAGCTGCGCGCACCTGCAGACTTGTGCACTGCTCGCACGTTCTCAGCACAAAGACATTTCAGCCAATAGTAGAGTAGTGAGGGACAATACGCCCCCACGGGGCAAAAGGGCCCCTGCCTGTTTTTTCCCCTTTTGACCACCAGATGGCGCAAATGTTCATTTTCATTGTTGCTATGGATCGTTCTGACAACGGGGATAAACAAACATCCACTGTGGATAGCATTTTAGCGACGCAGTGAACA
The DNA here is from genome assembly GCF_034702125.1 of Engraulis encrasicolus. Taxonomy (NCBI): domain Eukaryota; kingdom Metazoa; phylum Chordata; class Actinopteri; order Clupeiformes; family Engraulidae; genus Engraulis; species Engraulis encrasicolus. The sequence goes on along the minus strand of NC_085872.1, from coordinate 44,181,652 downwards.
AAAGTAAAAATACATGGTAAGTGATATCATTTTCTGATATCAGTAAATAAGCATTTAGAAGGTTGTTATTTCGTCTTGAATCAAAATGTTGTATGTTTTGTAAGTAGACAAGCCAGTAGGTTAAAAACACACCAAAATTATGAAAAAAATACGTGATATTTTCAAAGTAAAGCCATTTTTTGTGAAATTATACTCTGTTGGGCAAAATGCTCCCCTCCACTGAGGCCACTGAGGGGCAAATCGCCCCCAGGGGGCATCGTTTCGTTTGCTTATAAATACTGCCTTTTATGAATGGCAGATGTGCCTTCATTGTGATTATTGAATATAACTAATCTGGTTGAGTAAATCAATAATAAAAAAATGTAATATGATTTTTTTTTTTTTTTACCTCAGATTAGCCTTGATAGCTATGTAGATAGCTAGAACAATACAATGGTTACATATAGCCCAGGTAGCGGTTAAGATTCCTCCTTGAAATATTGCAGTATGCTTATTAAATTATTAAAGTGATTTATTTATTAAATTGTTATTTAATGTATTATTTTATAAACTCAATGTAGCCTAGGCCTTATACTTTGCACATTATATTTAGCCTACTTATATGATTGATCTATTTTAATGAATTATTGTTGTTTTTTGTGTTTGAAAACTTTTATAGTGGATTCCATTGTGACACAAGCATCCTTAGTCTTTTTTTTCTGTTTCATATAGATGAGAACATACAAGCGAAGCAGCAACCGCTGTTCTTATGGGGAATAAGCTTTAAAAGATTCTTTAAAGTTAATTGAAGAGGGCATGGCAGTGAAGGAGGCAGCATGGCGCTTCGGTGTACCAGCCAAAACACTAAGACGGCACAGGGACAAGAAAGTATTGAGGCCTGGGTCTGCCCGAATGGGGCGACAAGCGGTATTCAGCCCTGCGTTTGAGAATCAGCTCACCCAGCACGTCCAGAGGATGGAGAGGGCATTGTTTGGAAATCACCGCTAAAGATTTGAGGAGGCTGGCATTTGATCTGGCTGAAGCCCTAAATGTCACCCACCCATTTAATGTCACAAACAAGATGGCAGGGAAAGACTGGCTCCTCAATTATATGAGGCGGTATAGTGTATCTATGCGAACACCTCAGGCCACCAGCTTGTCAAGAATAACAGGGTTTAGTAGGGCCAGGGTAGAGCAATTTTTCAACCTACTGGAGGAGGAGATTGGGAAGCTGGCGCTGGAGCCTTGCTGTCTGTGGAATGTAGACGAAACTGAAATAGAATGTCCAGAAGCCGAACAACGTCGTGGCTACGAAGGGCAAGAGGCTTGTGGGCAAAGTAACCAGTGCAGAGAAGGGGTTTACCGTCACCGCAGTCTGCGCTATGAGCGCCACTGGCCAATTCATCCCCCCAATGTTTGTGTTTCCTCGGAGGAGGATGAATAACTCCCTCCTCAATGGTGCTCCAGCCAGTGTTGCCAGATGTGTCTGACCAAATCCCGCCCAAAAGGTTCTCAAAAACCGCCAAAATGCGCTAAATTCCGCCCAAATTCAAAAATTACATTGACTTCTATGGGCCCAACACGGCTGAAAAAAAACGCCAAATGGCCAATTTTTCCCGTTTTTGCCCGCCGACGCTCATCCCAAGTAGCCCAATTGGGGCGGGCACCCGCCCAATCTGGCAACACTGGCCCCAGCTGGGTCAATTGGGGCGGTGTCGGATTCAGGCTGGATAGACAGCAACCTATATGTCCAGTGGCTCAATCACTTTTGTGACACCGTAGGCTGCACCAAGGACAGACCTCACCTTCTGCTTTTGGATGGGCACCACTCCCATAAAACCCTCCAGGCAGTGGAGGTGGCACGAGAGCGTGGAGTGGTAATGATAACCATCCCACCCCACTGCAGTCACAAAATCCAACCACTGGACCGCAGCTTTTTCAGGGCCCTGAAGTGCATGGGCGTGATTTTAGGGGGGGATGGTGGGGACATGTCCATACCACTTTTGAGATGAATCTAGCTTGTCCCCACCACTTTTTCACAAATATAATGCAAAAACAGCATAACCGGACAATTAGCCATTGAAATGTCCCAACCACTTTTCGAGCCAAACCTACACCTGCTAAAGTGTGCATACAATACAGCAGCCGACAGCTGGATGTCCTGTCACCCAGGTCAACGCATCGATGTTTACCAAATGTGTGGCCTATTCAACCAGGCGTACAAGGTCGCTGCCTGTATGAGGAAGGCCCAGAGTGGGTTCAGGGCATGTGGGATATGGCCTGTCAACAGGCTCCTCTTCAAGGATGAGGATTTTGAGGAGCTCCCAGGCCCCAGTCAACAGGACACCACACCACCATAAGGCCCCAGTCAACAGGACACCACACCACCATCAGGCCCCAGTCAACAGGACACCACACCACCATCAGGCCCCAGTCAACAGGACACCACACCACCATCAGGCCCCAGTCGACAGGACACCACACCACCACCCCCATCTCACTGTCCTCAACCTGGTTGGTTGGTTGGTACCAACTGTGGTTAAAATTGACACAGATGGTTAACATCTCACTGATTCTTGAGAAAGTGGCTAAAACAGGTTGTAATGTTGACAGAAAAAAACAAAGTGAATTACAAAATTATATGGTATATCCTCATAGACTAAGGTCTTGGCTTTTCAGAAATGCACAAGGCCAATCTCCCCATTATGTATTTTTTTCAGAAATCAGGCTTTTCTCCGATCATACCTTGTTTTTTGTCAACACCGTCAGACACAATTAAAAGTTATTAAAATTGTATTGATTTGGTTGCATATGTATCTGGAGTTTTTAAGTGATTATGTGTATTTTTTGGTTCACACATATGCCTTTAAATGTTGAAAATTCACTTTTGTTCTATTTTAATACTGTTTCATGTGTTCTAATTTTAAAATATGTACCATCATACGATGCTTACTTAACGCCTAAATAGAACAAACAATTTTTTGTAATTTCACAAATATTCGTGTAGGCTTAAATTGGCTATTACTTTGATATTTCAACAACTCCTAAGGAAAATGTTGTAAGCACATTCCTTTAAAATGTCCAAAACTCCTTCTTACGGTGGTGACTTAAGAACTGACGGTGGTGACAGTAATCTGAGAGTGGTGAAAGTGGCCTAATTAGTACCTGCATTTAGCAAAATAAATAGCCCTCTCAAGTCAATGGCATCTTGCATAAACACTTTATTTTTGTGTGTGCACAGTATGAGCATGTGTTTTTACTTCATTAGTTAGATTATCTAGGAAGTAAGCCACTGGTTGTTGAAAATGTGGTAAAAACAGCTTTTAAGTTGTTCAAATCCAAAATATAGAGGTGTATTATCATACATGTAGGTCTTGGCTGTGCAGTGAATGCATTGGCCAAGCTCCCCATGTTTAAAATTTTTCATAAAATGGGCTCTTTCTTGTTTTGTCAACAGCGGCAGACAGAATTAGAAGTAAAAACACATGTTTACTGTATTAAAGTGAATTATTTTAACAATTCAACATAACTGTAGATACTTATTGTACGCATATTCTTAAAACATGTCAAAAACACGTAAAACGTGTTTTTTGGTGAACTCCATCAGATGTCACCACCGTCAGGTTTTCTGACAAAAAAACCTCCAAATGCACCTCAGTGGTGGCTAGAGTATCATTTTGGATCACAATTATTACTAACATGCCTAGTAATGTTTCATTAACCAGCACAATTTAGTAAAATATGGAACAACATGATGAGCAGAACAAAATCTGACGGTGGTGACATCTGACGGTGTGAGACAAAAAAACACTCTTTTAAATATTATGCATTGTTTGTTCACATTAGCCATTTCATTTTCGCTCTGTTTCTTGGGTGCTTCATACCTTTTCTGAAAAAAATTATATTTATTAACATTAATGTAATACAATACTATTAAAACCCCCGACGGTGTTGACAGTTTATGGTTGGGACAGTACCAGTGTCCAAACCAATTAACAAATTGAGGACAAAATAATAAACTTACAGGAGCTTCAGTGATGGTGAAGTAGGCAGTAGAGCTAAAGGTTTGAAAAGGGGTCCTCAGTAATGAAAATTACCTTGTGCATACCTGATTTTATTGTCTTTTAGAAAAAATCTGACGGTGGTGACCAATATGCTGGACACATTTTGAGCAATCAGTAAATAATAGTAAATATTGTTTTACATCCACTATGTGCACATCTGTAGAACCACTTTAATATGGTCTTCCACATCATGGTGATATTGTTCAATTCTGTTAGTGATTTTTGTATTTTAAGTCAATTTAAATGATGATGCCAGTCCTTGGGACAGGCGTTTTTACAGGGTGTGGACAGGTTTATAGCCATAAAAAGTAATAAAATTACACTTAAATATTTCAAACAACTGTGTATTCGTGTGACAGACCCCTTGGCCATTACCTGGGTTCATTTTGTTTGTGAAAATTTAGTTGATTTTCAACAGAATTAATATTTTACTGCAGGGACATGTTTTTGCCAAACTTTCAAGAATCAGTGATCTACTTGGAGAAAAAATACCATTTGCTTAAGGGGGGCTTATTACCCCTCTCTACTCTAATATTGTTGACAACTGTCTCTGGGTGGAGGATAAGTCTGTGAACCAATAAGCAGACAGTGCTGAGAGGGGCGGGCGGCAGCAGTTTGACAGCCTTTCTGGGAGACAGAAATCTCCGTGTCAGTGCCACAGACATCATATAGGAAGACTAGATGCGCCGTCCGCGTTCCCGTCATGCAAGTCGAACGTCCGCGCATGTTAGTGTAGCCTGTTGGCTCAACCAGTTGCAGTGAGTTTTGGTGATCCATAGTCTTCAGATGGCCATAATTCCCTCAAATTGACGTTGATTTTCGAAAGGCTTGGTTTGTTATACAGTATAAAAAATTCAGAACGTGCGTATTATGTTGATACTGCATAGTGATTAATATTCACGTTATATTACATTACATTATAATGTACATGGGCCTACAATGTATAAAATGGTTTAGTAGGCTTATCCAAGTAATGAAATAGATCCCATAAACAAGTGCACAAGGTATTTTATTTTATTATTTTATTTTATATTTTCAGTAAAATAACAATTAAACGTTCCCATGTGTGCTACATTCTGCTTTGGGTTCGACAGCTCCACCCTGTATTCAAAATGAGTCATGACACTTAGAATTAAATTGTTGCTACGTAATCTGTCTTCCAGTAGCCTACCTCAGTGTTTCCCAACCAGGGGTACGTGTACCACTAGGGGTACGTGTACCACTAGGGGTATGCGAGCACATCTCAGGGGGTACACGAAAAAATGTGATCATGACAATTGAATAGAGTATAGTCATACTGGGATAAAGGAATATATAGAGAGCATGAGATGAGGGGTACTCATGGTACAACAAAAACGCTTAGGGGGTACGTGAGTGAAAAAAGGTTGGGAAACACTGGCCTACCTCATCTGTCGCCTTTAATTTGGTGCAAATGCGATTAATATATCCCTTCCATCAACGTAATGTACAACAACGGTTAAAATGTGTATTTGCTCTTGGTCCATCTCTATTTTTTGACAAATAAATAAGTGGGAGGCATATTACTCTCCTGTGTGTTTTACCTCAGTCTGCACTAAAGTTTTAAGGAGCCCTACTATTTATATACACGTGTCAATATTTCAGCGAAATAACAGCATACATATTTCAGCATCTCAACGTTTAAATTCTTCAGTTAACTTCAGGTGTAACGGAGGCTCTGAGAGTTTAGGCTGCGCTAATATGGCCGACCTGTGCGGACGTGCTTGAAATAAGCGATGACGTATCTAGTATTCCTATATGATGTCTGTGGTCAGTGCACTCACTGCTGGGCAGTGGAGGGGAGTTGTTTCATCTTAATGGTGGCTATACATGAGGAATTCAAACATTAAACCAGCCATTGCATGATGCTGGAGTCTCTGTTTTGAAACTATGTGCTTTGACTAGCAACCGTTTGTGATTATGGAAAACCAAGAGAAATAGCTTTATTTCTGGTCTAAAAAAAATCGCTAGTTACCATGCTAACACAAACGAGACAAGAAACCGGCCATTTTCAAATATGAGTTTTTTTTATATTCAATTTTTAATTTTTCAATGTATCATCATTCATATTCTGAAGGTTGTTGTATTCCATGCTGTGTGTGTAATTTGTAGAGCCAGAAAAGAGCTTTCAAACAACACCTCAGACATCTTTTTGTGACTTACACTGACTGATATAATCAAGGCTGAATGTATAGTGTCCTAACCTCATATGTAAACCTTTGCTAGTCTGTTTCTCCCTTAAAATTGGTGTCAGATTCAAACAAATGCAGTTCTGAGGTGCTACCTTGCGACTAAACAGGCACAGCAAGTATGATTGAAATCTGTGTCTGTCGGGTCCCAAAGTGTCTGATTTCACGTGAAATGACCCAACTGTGGATGACGCAATTAAAAAAATTATGGTAAACAGAAACGTCTGAACTGAATGTGTTCACATATTTTCAAGCAGCACTTCATGCTAGCTCGGAGGTAGAATTTGCACTACGAGACTCAGAGAACTGCTGGAAGTTACAGAGAAAGATCAGACTAAGCAGCAGGGGCAGATCTAGCCATTTTGGGGCCCCAAGTGAAATATACACATGTGGCACTCAATTGATCAATAAAATGCTCTGTTTTGGTGCTATTTTAGTGTTTTGTCTCAGATATATCTTTGATTACTTTACATAAGAGACAAATTAAGACAAGCTTTTTTGTGTGTGTATGTTTACTGCGACTGGTGTAATAGTCAGGGCCTCTATGGAGGGCAGATTTGGTCAGGGCCCTAAGCAATTGCCTTAGTTTGCCTAATGGAAAGTCCGCCTCTGCTGAGCAGGCAGGCAGAGCGTGGTGTGGTGCGGCACGATGCGGCGCAGCGGTAAGTTGGTGTGTGGGTGTCGGGTAACCTTGAGCATGACCCTCTGTTTGAGACGGGAGCCCAAGGGCGTCCCATACACCCAGCCTCATCACTTAGAGTCCAAGGGCGTCCCATCAGGGCCGCTGCTAAGGTTTTGGAGGCCCTAAGCATAACTGGTCAGGAGCCCCCCCCCCCCTCATAATTAAATAATAATACCTTTTTTGAGTCACTCTCAGTTTAGGAGGCCCCAATTTCGGGGGCAAAGTGGTTGAGGCCCTAAGCGCTCTGCTTACTCTGCTTATGCCTAGCGGCGGCCCTGCAACCCATACACCCAGCCTCATCACTTACAGTCGGGAGGGACGCCCTCGACGGGCTGCGGCCCACATCATTACCCTAAACACAACTCTCCACAGCCCACTGAGGGATCATGAGCACAACCACGCGCACACACACACACACACACATTTTCTCTCTAAGCTGTACACACACACACACACACAGATTTTCAAGCAAGCAAGCTGACTTTCAAGCAAGCTGTACACAAAACAACACATACACAGACAGAGTTTCTCTCTTTCAGGTAAGCTTCTCGAACACACATTTTTTGTTTTGTTTTTTTGAAGGCACACACATACAAACAGAGGATGACATTTTTCAGGAATTCCCGTGGGTTCCGCGGGTCTGCGGGATGGGAGTCAAAATTTTGAAGGTGAACGGGAGCGGGCAGGAGCGGGAATAAAGATGAATGGGAGCGGGAATAAAAATTAATGAGAGCGGGAGTGCTTGCTTAATTTTTCATTAAAAAAGCCTATGAAACGGGAGTGGGATTGATTTTGAGTGGGAGTGGGCAGGATTGGGAGACATTCTTTTCAGGACGGGACGGGATGGGATTTGATTCTTTTACTCCACTCCGGGACGGGACGGGATGGGATTTTTTTTCTGGGACCGGGATGGGACGGGAGTGAAAATCCACTCCTGTGTCATGCTCTACAAACAGAAATACTTGCATCATGCGTCAAGGGTGCTAACACATGCAGGCAAACTGTGATTGATGTGTGCACATACTCTTTAGCATGTAAACATGCAGATGCAGATTCATGCTCACATTCCTACAGCATACACAACCTTTTTTTGGGGGGGGGGGGGTTCCACCCTTATTCTGACAGGATAGTCAAGAGTCGGACAGGAAAGGAGTGGTTGAGAGAGATTGGGGAGGATCGGAAAGTGACCTCGGGTCGGGAATCGAACCTGTGTCCCCGGCATAACATGCATTGTCAGTGCAGTGCCCTACCGTTTGAGCAACGGCAGGGCCTTCTCAGCCATTTGTACTCAAACACAGGGTTGCCAGATGAGGCTGATCATTTCCAGCCCGAAAATTCTCAAAACCCTCCTGAAAGCACTAAATCCCGCTCAATTCTATTGATTTCTATGGCCAAAAATTGGGTGTTTTTTTTTCTCCAAAATCTATTTTGTCCTGCACACGGCCATCCTAAGCAGCCCAATTGCCCAATCTGGCAACACTGCTCACACGGCCACTTTGCTTCACTCACACACATAGAAGGCAGTCCTCGAATGCCAGTCCCTGAGTTTAATTCCTGCTCTGGTCATACTGTTGGCGATGAATTGTGTGCGTGTGCTCAGGAAGCGCTCCACCATGTCGAACGCACTGTTCCACCTGGTTGGGACGTCATTCATCAGTTTGTGCATGGGAAGGTTGAGGAGCTTTTGTTTTTCCTGTAGGACCTGGCTGGCCAGCACACTCTTTCTGAAAAACACCACTATGTGGCGAATATTTCCGAACAGCCTTCCAACTGATGTGGTCTTAAGGGCACATTAGGCTGCCAAATTCAGTGTATGCGCGAAGGATCGCACATGAAGCAGTTTGGCATGCTCTGCAGTAGGGCTGCACAATTAATCGAAAAATAATCAAAATCGTGATAAAATAGTGTAATCGAATTTATGATTTTAATCGTGATTTAATCGTGGCAATAGTGACCTACTTTTGAGAGCGTCCTTGAAGCCAGAACATACTGACAGGCTGGTGTTTCTGGCCAGAAATTTGTCCACTTAAGTTTCATGCTATTGCCTTTACATAATTATTACAATTCATTTTATTTTGCTCATCCCGTATGTAATTCATTCTTGGTTATATTTCATCTTGTTATAATTTTCAAAAAAATCTGCAAAAATCAATAATCGTGATTAATAATTGTGATTATGATTTTGACCCAAATAATTGTGATTATGATTTTTTCCATAATCGTGCAGCCCTACTCTGCAGCAATGGCCATATTTGAGGCGTTGTCAGTCACCAACACCCGTTGTGGCTCCTGAACAGCACTCTGGTTTGCAGAATGAATGAAATCATTTCGCAATTTTCAGAAATGGAGTGACATGTCAGCGTAAGATATCAAAAGTCATTTGTACCCACAGCGATCAGGCTATAGAACAGCAAGCCCAAAGTAAATTCAGCACTTTAGTTCTCTCACCTGCCCTAATTTATTTAATGTATTTTATCTAGCACTGTTTTTACTTCTGTCTTTTTTGTTGTTGTTATTTTTATTTTATTTATCAATGTGGTATGCCCAGTGTCCACTGTCTATGTGATGTAGTATGTCTTGAGGAGATGTGAAATGTTGACCACTTGAGTTTCCCCCTGAGGGATAATACAGTTTACCTTGACCTTGACCTTGATATGACTGGGTTGCCCTCGATGTCCACCCGCGAGATGCTTCCAAGATGCTAGCGTGATGACTCATAATGTGCAGATGCAGGTTCGTTGTGAGTGCGGTGACTGTAGAGAGTGATGTGATGTGATGTGAGTGTGTCCAGATTTCAGCGATACAATACAACACAGCACAGCACTGTATTGTAAAGTACAAAAATGTATACTTATTGCCGCTGACGGTTGCAGAGCCTGTGCCTCAAGAAAATCCTGACTACACGTCAAACGGTTGCGAAGGTCGCAGAGAAAAGGCGCTGTGATGGCTCGTCTCGCTACTTCCTTGTTCTCATGGCGGCACAGTTTTCCGGTAGTTTACGAGAGCCAAACTGTCAATATTCTGTGAAATACGAATGCTTTCTTTCTAGTGTGAGTAAATAAATGAAGCTACAATGACTAAACTAGTAGTAACAAACAAACTAGTTCAGTTTAGCACTCGCGGCACAACGTCTGCAGTCTGATTACTGTGCTGTAGCTATGTAGCCAAATGTGGCTAACGACATGAGACCTCGTGCGCAGATCTATAACATCAACAGTGGTTAGCGACCAGAACCAACAGGCGCCGTTGCTGAACTATAATCTGCCTTTAAGCCACTCCTCATCCTGACAGGGGCCTGCTCAGCACATCGCAGCGCAGTACAACACAGCACAGCACAGTTCAGCACAGCACAGCACAACAGAGCAGACTGCACAGCGCAGCACAGCACACTGCACAATGCAGCACAGCGCGGAGCGGAGCAGAGGCTTAGTGAGGGGTACAGCACTGCAGGGGCTCTGGCTTGATGGCCCTTAGTGAGGTCATCAATCACACACACACATGTACACACACACAGAGCCGCTGACAGCTTTGGCTGGGCCCAGGACAAAGTCGTCTGAACGCCCAATACGTAGCCCAATACGTACAATGTAATGAGCACCCAATTCTTGGCCCCCTCTCTCCCTGGGCCCGGGACAACTGTCCCCTTTTGTCGGCACCCCTGCACACGCACGCACACAGAGACACTGCTCGCTACGCTATTCTGCTCTCCACCTGGCTGTTTGGCCTAGATAGGGTCCCACTCTTACTAAAGCACAGGAGCAGGATGCACAGATACAGTGTTAGGGCGCGATCACACAGACCGCGGATTTCTGCCTACAATCTGCGATGCGCGTCCAGCTGATTAATTAGAAGTGACCACACAGCGCGGATCCACTGCCCATTCGAATGCAGTGACCAGGCAATGTAACGACTCAATTGTCACTCGCAACCAGGGCACTAAATTAACGTTTTTCATCACCAGCCAAAATGGCTAGTAGATGATAATCTTACTAGTCAAACACACACTCACCAATGGGCCAAAGTGGCTAGTAAGTTGGTCTTTTCTACCAGCCAAACTGAAATTTCACCAGCATTTGGCCGGTTGGCTGGTGTTAATTTAGAGCCCTGCTCGCAACGTAGGTTAATCGATGGTGTTGTGACATTAAATGTTGTGAACACATACACAAAATGCTTTGTCCATTCATCTATGTAAAATAAATAGAAGACGAGCTCTTTTCTTGCTCTCCTAACGTTGGATAGTGAATCTGATATGAATGTTGATAACGGTCTCCTATCGAACATCTGGAAATCTGCCGCGGGTTTTCCGCCTTGAGTTGAACTTTTTTCAACTCAATCCGCCCGGCGCGGAGAGGCGGAGAATCCGCAACCCGCCTTGCGCTGATATTAGACACGTAATCCGCTCATTTTCATTGACAAACAATAGAACACATCCGCTTCCTATTGTAAAATCTGCGGTCTGTGTGATCGCGCCCTTAGAAAAGAAGGTACAGGATTGTATGTATTGATCATTGGCATGTGACGTCACACATTCTTGTGCCTATAATCCGGTAGGGCTGAAGGGAAGGATTTATGAATGAATGTACTGTAGGCATGCTACAATTCATAACGCAAAACAAATAGATATTATAGACTTAATATATAAACTGTATTACAGGCTCAGGGCCCACATTGGACATATTACAATACACACATCAACAAAATACACATTCATATACATGTACATACAATAAAAAGGGAAGCTAGTGAAGGCACTCATACCAGTGTTCCCAGATAGATAGATAGATAGATAGATAGATAGATACATAGATACGTAGATACATAGATAGATGTTATCATTAATCAAGTAAAGTCATTATTCAAATCAACTGCAAAACATCCACAGCCCAGTGCCTCCTGCCAACCAAAGTCACTTCTGTGAAGCAATGCAAATCCGTCACTGTGACATATAGTATAGTATCGATCCCCAATCTTAAATCGCAAACCAAATTTGTCACTGACGGGTCTGTAGAATGGTTTGGACTAAAAATCTATACCAAGTCTATAATGTTATGTGTTGTAGTGGGGACTGGAGGGGCTAGAGAATGGTATCCTGTGGTGGGGAGCAGGGTGGCAGGCAGGGCTGAACTGTAATGACAAAGCAGGCCGGTCATTTTTTGTCAAAACCGGCCAGCCAGGCATTGAGAGAGACAATGACGCACTGTATGTGACAACAGCTTTAGTAATCTATTACAGGCTATTTTGACCACAACCGCCAAAATGAATATTTAAATCTGCCTCGGAGGGGTCATCTGTAGTGGCATGAGGACTGATACCACTACATGAACCCCTTAGTGCAGCACCTATGTTATAACCTTACTGTCACTAAAATTGTAACGTCTATGTCTCAATTTGTTACTTAAAGGGGTATGCCACTATTTTGGGGCTTAATACAGGTAAAATCGTTGGCTGGGGTTTATAAAGGTGGTAAAGTGTCTTATTTTTCAGGTAAGCCGTTGTCTTGCTTTAAGACAAGTTAAAAGAGAGAATATGTCGCTAAGCTAGTGAAAGTCAATGTATCCGTGTAGCATTGTATGCTACACGGATACATTGACTTTCACTAGCTTAGCGACATATTCCCTCTTTTAACTTGTCTTCAAGCAAGACAACGCCTTACATGAAAAAAATGACACTTTACCACCTTTATAAACCCCAGCCAACGATTTTAACTGCATTAAGCCCCAAAATAGTGGCATACACCTTTAAGGCTCTCTGTAATGCCATAGCAATGCTATTATGATGTAGTTGAGTATTTTCAGCAAGAAGTTAATAGGCCCGCTGGCGACCCCATCTGCAGCAAGAGGCTACGGGGAGGAGCAGGCCAAAATCATTCACAATGCCCTGCATGCATGATGGCCAATCCAGTCATAGTGGCAAGGGACGCTATGTGGTGTGGTGTGAGGTGAGGTGAGTGCTGACTCACTCTGTATGGCATATGGGTCCGTCATTGGCACATACTTCACATTCGCTATAGCCTTCATTTCCACACATGCTCGCTTGCTTTCTCGTTCGCTTTCTCAGCTATAGCGGCAGGAGAAAGCAGCCTCTGTGCTGTGAAAGGCCCGTTTCTATTAACCCTGAAGTATTAGACGCATTGGTCTCCCACTCATTACCATCTATGGTGGTGTGACGTTTAGTGAGCTATGCAGTCGAGGGCAGTCAACAGGAGAAAGACACAAATAATATATATAATATATTATAAAAATATATAGTGTATCAAAATATATACAGTAGACAAGATGTATGTAGGTTGTCAACTGGAAAGTAAACAAGACAAATGTACTAGGAACTCTTCATGTATGCAAAACTGGGGCACCTACTGTGAGAATGTAGCCTACTACGGGCAATGCAGCTGGGCCACCTAAGCGAGAGGGTAGTGTAGCCTACTACAGGCAATGCAGCTGCACCAGAACAGCGATGTCCTCTTTCCTCAGAGGCCCTGAGCCTGACTAGGCTGGCTTTCACCAGACGATATCACAACCATCTAGTAATATTTCTCGAAGGGAAGGCTGTTCAAAACTATATAAAATACCAGGTGTCAAAAGTAAAAGTTGAAAAAACGAAACGCAGTTTCCTTCCAACTCCCAACTTATCTGAGTAACCTGTAGACCTGTGTACATGTCTTATGAACAGCTGACGCAAGTTGATAGTTTGTGGCGGGTTCTTGTCTTGTTAGGTTTCTCATGTTTTTTCAGTAACAGCACTGTCCATCTACTTCATTAGACAATGGAGTATATGGTGTAACCGCTACGTAATATCATGTGCTAGTGTTGTACTTACACCATGACTTTACTTTTACTTTTGACTCTGGAAAATGCTATTTAAAGCTTGATGGTTGATGGAATGCTTGGTTTTCACACCTGGGTCTGTAAACAAACTACTAGCTTTCGATCATCTAATAAGATGTCTTGCTCTCCCTCCCCATCCAGTGTTTGGGTTTCAATTTCAGCAAGGGTTTCCATCATGGCTCTACGTAGTCATGTCCAAAAAGACATGTCAGTCCATATTAAACAATGAAAAGAATAAATGTCAATGACGTGAATGTTTGAAGGTAACCTAAATGCCATGCATGTGAGGATAAGCATGTATTGTATTGTGTGTTATTAGATTCTAGCTCCACTTTAGAATCTATGATGCCCAGTGTTCAAAACAAAAATTGCATCTGACTCAGGGGTCCGTTTCTCGATTCTTGTCGTTGCTAACCGTCTTAAGACCGTCTTACCATTCCCTTGGATTTAGTGGTGAGCGTCGCTGTCGAGAGAGAGTTGAGTCGCTCTTACGAAGGACGTTGCTACCGTCGTTAGAAAAGACGCTTTCGAGAAATGGACCCCAGGTTAGTCCAAGACAAGTAAGTCCAATTCTATAGAAAAACGAACTTGAGTCCGCACTTAAGTCCAAGTCCAGATTCGAGTACTACAGACACATGGATTGACGATATGGCATACAGGGCATTTACACGGTGGACAGTTGATGATTTTGGCCTGGTCCTCCCCTCAATGGTATCAGTCCTCATACTGCTAAAGCAGGCCTCTTCGAGATAATCACAGGTATTAATAAAGCCTGTCTGTCAGAGTCAAAATAGCTCATATTAGATGACCAAAATGTTGCCAAAGGCTTCATTCATTACGTCTCTCAATGCCTGGTGGACCGGTATGGGCGCTGGATCATTTGCCGATCCTTCCCCTTCTCTCTCTCCATAGCATTTCCTCTCTCTCTCTCTCTCTCTCTCTCTCTCTCTCTCTCTCTCTCTCTCTCTCTCTCTCTCTCTCTCCTGGCCTGTCACTAATAAAGTCTATAAAAGACCAAATAAAAAACATTTTAAAAGGGAAAAAAAATGCCCTGCCTGCTTTTTCATCCCAGTCCAGTCCTGACTACAGCCCCCTCTCCATGCTGTCTCTCAGATCGTAACGATCGTGCAAGACAGCATGGGATTTCCCAGGCCAGAGCCTGACATGACTGAGGGCCCAGACCAAAGGTGATATTGACACAAGTTTCCGTACACCTCCCCTCAGGAGTCATTTGTACGGAATCAATCATGGCACACACACACGCAACACAGCATACAGTAACATTTCCTCTTTAACTTCCAATTCCCATCAACTGCGATGGACAGCAGGTCGATGTTACACAATTACACAAGTGTTTTATGCAGTTACTGGAACATCAGTCAGAATATTTTAGTCACATTTCATTTGAAAGGTAAGGAGTGACATTTTACAAGAGGCATTTAATTCAGAATTAACTGACTTTAATTCTGAATAAAACTTAATTCCTCTTTGAAAACGTCATGTAAACATCCCTTAATTCGGAATTAAAGGAAAGATCAAAGGAAACTCGACGGAACTATTTAATTCTGAATTATGAAGTCGAAATCAAACCTGTCATGTAAACGTAGCAAGTGTGTCCAATCGACATATCCACACATTTTAGTGAATAGACAACAGTCACTAAGCAATACACTAAGTAATCAGTGTAATGTGAAGGTAATTAGGCCTACTATATGTTCCTCATGGTACAGCAAGTATTTTTTTACAAATCCATAATTCATGCTGACCATTCACAAATATTATATTTTTTATTAGTATTTTTCAACACCATCAATTTCCAAGTATTTTGGTATGTTCCGATTCATTATGACTGGGAAAATGACACTTCTCATACATAAAATGGTGGATGCTCTCCATGTCGACCATTTTGAATTCCAATAATAGCCTTCTTAAGCTGCAAAACATACTGTACTTTCGTCAGACGAGTAAATATTAGTTTATTACTTAGCAATATTTATGAAAAGACTAAACTTAGGAATGGGCAATCCATTTGTGTACAGTAGTGTGTAACTGTTTCCACCAGCCAACCTGATCGCTTCAAAATACCTAAGACAGATATTCAGAGTTATGTAGCTTGAAGTTGCCAAGGACATGCAGGCCCCTGTGTTGCCCACAATTTACTCTCGAGTGTGATTCTTGTTTTTATTTTATAGCCTTCCACACTCAAGAGTACAGCTTTTCAACAAAATATGTACATATCTGTTTGCTTGCACCCAAAGACCTTGTAAAAAAAAAATAGTTTGGAGTTGAGTGCACTTTCTGAAAAAAAAAGACTACCGGTATACATCTTACTCAACAGCTGACAGACTTTACTGTATGCTCAGAAAAAAGGGAAAAAAACGGAAGCGCTGCGTGGATCCAAACTACTTTTTCACGGGTGCTCTAACAGTAAGTGGGTAAAGTAGACATAAAAAAATAAAGAGACTGTGGCACTTCGGTTTCTTATTTTTTACTTTTTCAAAGGCAAATAGACTGTGCCTTTGAAAAAGTAAAAAATAAGAAACCGGAGTGCCACAGTTTCCTGCTCTTTATTTTTTGAAGACTTTACTGCATGTTGTTCAGTACATCTTCGTCCATGCTTCGGCATTACTTTTTTCCTGTGGGCAGTCGAAGTACAGAAAGTACAGAATGTGTATGCATTTTTATTGTCATTGTTTGTTTTATTGTTTTTATCGCATTCTGTTTATCCGTTCTTTCTTTTCGTTTGGTTTCTGCTGCAGGAGCTAACGCTGGGTCCCATTGGAGGGTTCACCTGTGTTGTGCTGTTCTGTTCTCGGGCGTGCCTTAAAGCACAAACACAGACACACACACACACACACACACACACACACACACACACACACACACACACACACAGACACACACACACACACACACATTGGAAGGCTTACCTGTGTTGTGCTGTGCTATGCTTTTCTCCGGTGTGCCTTGAAGCACAAACACACACACACACACACACACACACACACACACACACACACACACACACACACACACACACACACACACACACATTGGAAGCTTCATCTGTCTTGTGCTGTGCTGTGTTTTTCTCCGGTGTGCCTTAAAGCACAAACACACAAACACACACAAAAGTGTGTGTGTGAGTGAGAGTGTGTGCTGTGCTCTTCTGTTGTGTTCTCCTGTGTGCCTTAAAGCACAAACGCAGCCTTACAAATGACCACCTAGATGTTTACCCTGCTAACAAAGCCCAGGCCACGGAGAGAAGAGACAGATTTATACTCACTGTACCGCAGTCTGCTCTCAACACACACACACACACACACCTACACACACACACTAATTCACTCGTGTACACTCTCCTTCACACACACACAGACACAGAGACACACTAATTTACTCGTGTACACACTCATGCACACATTCACCACACTTACACATTCGCACACACAAACGGACACACACTTCATGTATACACTCATTCACACACACACACCGCACCTCCACAGACACACACACACACACACTTCATGTATACACTCATTCACACACACACACCGCACCTCCACAGACACACACACACACACACACACTTCATGTATACGCTCATTCACACAAACACACCATAGCTCCCTACACACCTCCGCACCTCCACACACGTACACCTCCGTAGCTCCGCCATCCTGCTGCCGACTGGTGTCTGGCGAGTTGTAATGAGGAGACAGATGCGGAGAGGAGAGGGAGCCATGATGGATAGCCAGCCGCAACCATGCCCACCTGCACACACACACACACACATAGAGAGACACGCACACACATAGAGAGACACGCACACACACACAAACACACACACACACACCAGCCTCCACCATGCCCACATGCCTGCCCACACACACACAGTACAAATGCACACTCACACACACACACACACAGTACAAACGCACACACACACACACACACACACACACACACACACACACACACACACACACACACACACTCACACACACACCAGCCTCCACCATGCACGCCTGCATGCCCACACACACACACAGTACAAATGCACACTCACACACGAACACACGGACATACAGTATACACTCACACAGTACAAGGATACACGCACACACACTGTACCCATACACACAGATACACAAACACACACATACACACACAAACACTCCCTCACACACCGACACCCGCTTGCTTGCTTGCCAGCCTTCCTGCTTTTTCTGCCCGGCAGACAGCAGCAATGAGAGAAGTCAGCGTTTGGCCGTATATACCGTACCGTCCATGGATTGAGCTGGGGGTGATTAAATAGTCCAGTTAGTCCACAAAGTCATTAAACACATTAAGACCAGGGTAATTAATCAGCACAGCAGCGGCAAATGAGGAATGGATTTGCCATTAGAACAGGGGAGGGGGAGGAGGGGAGGACGGTGGAGGGAGAGGAGAAGGAGGAGGATGATGGAGGGTGGAGGGGAGGATGGCGGAGGGCTGGGGGAGAGGAGGCGAAAGGGGGAGAGGAGAGGAGAGGGGAGGACGGTGCACAGTGGGAGGGGGGAGGGGAGGACGGTGGAGAGGGGAGGACAGGACTGGGGAGGGAGGAGAGGAGAGGGGAGGACAGGACTGGGGAGGGGAGAGGGGAGGGCTCCGAGGGGAGGATGGTGGAGGGGGTAGGAGAGAACGGTGGGAAGGGGGAGAGGAGAGGGGAGGATGGGGGAGGGCTCCGAGGGGAGGATGGTGGGGAGTGGAGAGGAGAGACGGAGTGAGAGGGGAGGGGAGAGGACAAGAGAGTGAAAATGCCTTTTTCAGTACTTTTTTTAGTGGACTCACAGCAATCATGTGGACAGCAGCAGCACTTCTTCGCTCACTGCACTAATTTTACATCAGTTAATCCACCGCCACCGCCACCACATGGGGCCACTGACAAAGTGGCAAAGATCTGAACACACACACACACACACAAACATACACACACATATGCATACAAACTCGGTGGCAGACTCACAGACACACAAAACACACACACACCTACACATACACACACACGGAGGCACAGACGCATACCCACACAAACTTGGTGGCACAGACTCACAGACACAAAACACACACACACACACACACACACAATACATACACTGTAATGGGGGACCAACCCTGCCCCCCCCTCTCTCCCTGGGCCCAGGACAACTGACCCCTTTGTCCCCTCTTGTCGACTTCTCTGCCTCCTGCCATCTTCCCTATGCACTTCTAATCTCTACCACTGCACATCCCTGTCATCATTTTACATCACTTACTCAACTCATCGAGGCGTTGTGAGCAATACAAATGCAAGTGTAATGGACAGTGTTCTGGATATTTTTCTTGTGCTACTTTGAGGAGTGCAAAAGCGTTCTGGCGAATATTAGTTACTTCAGGTGATGATGTGGTCCAGTGGGCAAGTTGCGCTGCAAAATTACGCCAGGGGACCTGGGTTTGATTCCTGTACTTTCCCGATCCTTACCCATCTTGGTCTCCCAACCATTTCCTCTACAAATAAGAAAGCCCTAATATATATGTGATGCGATCTGGTAAAACCCGCCGGATGTCGCGCTAGCCGTTTCTCAGGAAAGAGCGAAAATAGGTCGAGAAGTGATGTTTTCCTGAAATCGTTTTTTCATTAAATTATTGTTGTTTAACATCTTGTCTATCATCTCTGAAAATATTTTGTCTGAAATCGCTGTTTTAATGTGTTAAAATGAAGATTGAAACGGCCCGATGTGTGGTGAGAGGGGAGGCACCCGTGAGCAGTCTGCCTGCGCAGCCAACGTGCTGACTACGCTTGTAGCGCAGGGACGCGCGAGGTTGAGGGGAACTTAAAGACTTAAAGGCTCAGAATTTACACATTTGTATTAACTCATTGTCAGCGCATCTGAGCAGTTAAGAATGCCTTCTGTCTCGATGAAGCAGAGTTTTCCCTTAAGTTATAGGTCTAAAGAAAGAAGGAACAATGAATAGGCTACAAAGAAACAGTAGGCGACATCTCTCCGTGGATCGGAGAGGTTGTCGAGCCCTGTGCATTTCAACTCCAGTCTCATGTGCCTCTTGCAGTTTATCACTACAACTGCGATTAGACTACTAAACGGCACTGGAATGTAGATTTCATTTTTTTTATTGGATAGCTCACATGCAAACCAAAAACTAAAGCGACCGTGTGATTTATCTATAGCCTAACGAAAAGTTTAGGCTAATTTACTGCGCTGTGTCCTACTTGTCATAATAAACGGTGCTGAATTGAAAGATGTAGGCCTAGATGTGGTCAAGACAGGGCTTGTTAGGTTTCTGTAATTTAAAGAAGCCTCATCGGATCATCTCAGATATGGAAGATTAAAATGCTTTTATTTAGAACCGTGCCAAATGAATGTGTTCAGTTCACACGTCATCAGCAGTTTCCAGAGTCAATCTGAGATAGCCTACTCGGTGACGTTTAGTTCATGTCAGTCCTTTCCCGCGACGCACCGGACAGTGAAGAAGAGCGTGAAGAAAAAAGTTTCTCCTCTCTATTTTTTGTGCTGCCTGCTGCAGAGGGTCAAAAGTGCTCTTGTAGGCTACTATTCCGAGGCAGCGCATAGCGAAAACATTCATTCTTTTGCCGCGCTGGTATACACACTTTGTCATACGCTGTGCTGAATTGAGAGTCGTGGATTTGGTCATAACTGGCTCCGTAACACTGTAGAAGCGTCACTGGATCAACTCAGATGTTGAAAAATAAAATATCTATGCATTTATGTCTCGCCTAACTAATGGGTTCAGTTAACACATCTTCAACAGTCAAATTTCAAAGTCAAACTGAGATGCACCTGTGACTTTCACCCCAGTCTTTCGAATCACCTGTAAAAAGTCCTTCAAGCGAGATAGTGAAGAAGATAAGCGCGGAGAAAACATGTTCTCTTCTGTTATGTCTGTGCTGCCTGCTGCAGAGGGTAAAAAAACAAAGCGGTCTTCACCGTGCTGTAGCCTACTAGTAGTCTATTCCAAGGCATGTAGGCTATAGCCTATCCATAACACGTGCAGCTGGTGTTATGGAATCGCGCAAAACCAAGTTTTACCTCCCGAGCAGAGAGCTCATTGCACTTTTCCGAGACACTGATAGTTCCCATTTTTGCATTTCTGACACATTTTGCTGAATATTTTCGCTTCACGTCTACACGTCATTCGTTTCTTTACCTGGTGGAATGCTTTAGGAACCTATTTTAAAATGGCAAAAGTTGGGCAGTAAATTACGAATAGGCTACATGACTATAGGCCTACATGACGAATCACAATTTAATTTGAAATTATATTCTATACACAGAGGCCAGTAGGCTAGCCTATAGACGATCCACAGTTAGCCAGCAGTTTGAGGGTCTCTAGGAGAGAGAAAAAAGACCCCTGGAAAAGTAATGAAATTAGCCTACATTAGTTTAACCGATTTTAAATGAACAGGCATGG
>NC_085872.1:44152923-44155423 GCF_034702125.1 Engraulis encrasicolus | reverse complement strand
TTCCTTAATGCACAAGGCTTTTATATTATAGGGAGCATGTTTCAAGATGGCTTGTATACTGTATTGTACAATTGTACTTTTGGATGATTTATATGTTTTATTAGAGTAGGTAGCCTGATCAGGGACTGAGGTTGCAAATTAGCTATCTAGCTATAAACCTTCCATGTATTCACATCTGCAAGTTGTGTCATGGCTCTGCCATGTCATGTTTGTAACAATGTGCACTGCATTGTCCCTGCCAAATAAACTACAAACAAACACACTCCCATACTGTCTTTAGTTCTACACAATCGTTCCTATCTGACAGACACTTGTGATTAGGACTGGTGATAACCAGTCAAAGAGTTAGGAGGGGGCATTCAGATAATTTTGTCCCGGGCCCAGCCAATGCTGTCGGCGCCTCTGTGTGGGATCTTTGCCATCCCAAACTCAGTGTCTGTCTCTACGAGCTCGCTGCTCTGACAGCCAAGCTAATGGGCACTATGTCTGCCAAATACTTCAAACACACTCACACACACACACACACACACACACACACACACACACACACACACACACACACACACACACACACACACACACACACACACACACACACACACACACAGAGAGAGAGACAAACACACACACACACACACACACACACACACACACACACACACACACACACACACACACACACACACACACACACACACACACACACACACACATACACACAGACAACCCTCCACACACAGATACACAGACAAACACACACACACACACACACACACACACACACACACACACACACACACACACACACACAGAAACAGACACTCCCCCACACACACACACAGACAGACAGATAGACACACACACACACACACACACACACACACACACACACACACACACACACACACACACACACACACACACACACACACACACACACCTGACCCAGCCCGGTAACTCTGCTCTCTTCCAGAACAGTTGGCTAGCTCAACACACTCTGGCCTCACCTCACCTCACCTCAACTCCTCCTACTGCCAATGTGTGTGTGTGTGTGTGTGTGTGTGTGTGTGTGTGTGTGTGAGATGAGTTGAGGCCTTTCTGATCCCCATGTTCTGTTTCATCTGCCCTGCTCGTGTGCAGATGCACGTGTGTGTGTGTGTGTGTGTGTGTGTGTGTGTGTGTGTGTCTGTGTAGGTGTGTGTGTGTGTCTGTGTGTGTGTGTGTGTGTGTGTGTGTGTGTGTGTGTGTGTGTGTGTGTGTGTGTGTGTGTGTGTGTGTGTGTGTGTGTGTGTGTGTGTGTGTGTGTGTGAGATGAGTTGAGGCCTTTCTGATCCCCATGTTCTGTTTCATCTGCCCTGCTCGTGTGCAGATGCACGTGTGTGTGTGCGCGTGCGTGTGCGTGCGTGCGTGCGTGCGTGCGTGCGTGCGTGCGTGCGTGTGTGTGTGTGTGTGTGTGTGTGTGTGTGTGTGTGTGTGTGTGTGTGTGTGTGAGGTGAGGTGAGGCCTTTCTGATCCCCAAGCAGCTCTAATCTCATGGCCACTGACCGCTCCACTACCTACCTACCTACTACCAGGCGTACTGGTATTCACCACTTGCACTGGCCGATGCGCGCACACACACACACACACGCGCGCGTGCGTGCGCACACACACACACACACACACGCACACGCACACGCACACGCACACGCACACGCACACACGCGCACACAGACACACACACATGTAGGCCTACCTGTCTCCCTCTCTCTCTCAATCTCTCTCTCACACACACGCATACTGAAGAACTCGAGAGCCTGGCATTGATATTGATCACACGTTCACATAAGCGCGTGCGCACACACACACACACACACACACACACACACACACACACACACACACACACACACACACACACACACACACACACACACACACACACACACACACACCCCACACACACACACCCTTGAGTGCCTGGCGTGGGTATTGATTACAGGGTTTGGGTGAGTGTTCCTCTCGCTGGTCCGGCACAAAGCAGGACCACGGATGGCAGGTAGAGAGATTATACTCACTCAGGCCACTGATGCAATGTGGGCTTAGCTGTGGACTGGGGATTGGGGGAGAGAGGGGGGGTTGGGGAAAGAGAGATAGAGAGAGAAGGAGGGAGAAGGGAGTGAGAGAGAGGGAGAGAGAAAGACAGAGAGAACGGAGACAAAGAGAGAGAGGGAGAGAGAGACAGAGGTGTGGACCAAAGGGGAAGGAATGTAGAGAGAAAGAGAGTGAAATAATGAGAGGGGGGATTGGGGTGAGAGAGAGGGGGGGAGGCAGAGAGAGAGGAAAAGAGAGAGGGAGAAAGGGGGGAGAGAAAGAGAGAGGGAGAGAAAGAGAGAGGGAGAATGGAGAGGGAGAAGGGAGAGAGCGAGAGAGAAAGGGAGAGAGAGATGGAAGAAAAAGAAAGAAGGGAAGGAGAGGGGGAGTCTGGCCTTCATCAGTAGATGAGTGTAGAAGAGTTGGA